>NW_012133808.1:0-438 GCF_000403515.1 Pseudozyma hubeiensis SY62 | reverse complement strand
ACGGCTCCAGCAACTGCCACAGGGATCAGCGCTAGCAGCCAATGACTACCCGGCCGCACTAACGTGGGGGCAGCCCAGGATGGACGTCAGCATTGTAGTACAGGCGCTGGAGGAATGTGAGAGCATGCGCATGTCAGGGTACGGCTGCAAGGTACCCATGGACCGCTTTGTGGACCCTGCGGTGTTCAGCCAGCACCTGCTGAGCGCAACCAATGTGTATGACATTGGCGTCAAGGTGGAGACGGATCACATCTCCTTGGTTGCGCCCAAGTCCAAAAAGGGGAAATACCGGCAATCTCCAAGCTTGCTACGCGTAGGCAGGGGGTATGGCAGTGTGGAGCTGAAGTGGAAGCACCGTGCCGATGGAATTTCCCATTTCTTAGGGTTAGGGTTAGGGTTAGGGTTAGGGTTAGGGTTAGGGTTAGGGTTAGGGTTAGG
>NW_012133807.1:0-81359 GCF_000403515.1 Pseudozyma hubeiensis SY62 | reverse complement strand
GCCTTCCACCCCCTCACCCCACCCCCCGCACTCCTCCCCACGACCCACCTCTCCAACCCCTTCTTCACCCCCTCCTCCCTCAACCTCACATTCGTCAAAATCTCCTTGTTGGCTAAATGCAACTCCCCCTCCGTCCTACTCAGCCGCGTCGTGAACGTATGACAGCTGGCCACGAGCTTCAAAAACGTATCTCCCAAGAACTCCAACCGCTCGTAGTCGATCCCACTCTCCGCCGCGGGCAGCGTGAGCGCTTCGAGCACCCCATCCGTTTCGAGTCGAGAGGCGAACAGCTCGGCGTTGCAGAAAAGCGCGAGCAGCAGCTGATCGTACCGGATCAGGATGGAGGGGAGCAGCAGGAGCGACGAGAGGAGGGCGTAGGGGAGCGGGTGGAGGCGGTAGAAGTACGGAATGACGAGTTGTGAGGTGGTGATTTTGGGTGAAGAGCGAGGGGTAGGAGATGGCGTGAGAAGGTTTTGAAGTTTCGGAAGTTTCGTGACTTCGAGAAGGGGCGTGTTGGCGAGCTCGGAGGAGAGGACGTCGAAAATACCTTCGGTTGCGATGGCGCGCGAGGCGTGGAATCGACCATATCGCTTCAGATGCTGCGAGAGATAGGTCTGCGGTTGCTCAGAGTCGGTGGTCGAGGTCGTCTGGTGGATGGGTGAATTCGGCGAGAGATCGTGTCGGACCGACTCGAACTTGTAGAACGAGTGGGTGTTGTAGCCGTGCTGTCGGACGAGGATCCGGTCCTTCAGCAAATCGATGTCAGCCTGACCTAAATCGAGAGAAGACGTTGCAAGGGTGCTGGGAAAGTCGAGCTTCAGATCTGCAGCGGTTTTCACCTCTGTGTTGGTGTCTACCTTGCGAACAGGAACGACCAAGACAGCGGGCTCGCCGACCTTCTTTGCGGGTCGCTTCTGTTGTCCATTACTGCTGTTTTGACCGTCCTTGCGACTGCTGATGAGCGGGAAGACGAAGTCTGTGAACTGTCTCGCCGACTCGAGCTCCTCCTTGCTGAGTGTCGTCATGAGTCCGAGCGCCTTTTGAGGTACATCCTTCAGTCGCCCGCCTGAAGACCTCGCCAGCTTTAGCAGCCTGGTCGAAGGCAGCGGACCGCGCGTGAGCAGCAACAGCGGCTGGCATGCCAGGTCGAAATCATCTAGCGCGAGATACGTGCCATGGTACGCCAATGCCTCTTCCTCAGTGGCATGGCTCGCGTCGGCGCCGGCGCAGAGTCTTGCCCAACCGTCCATCTTTTTGGCCGGTAGTTGGATCGGCGATCCGCTTCCACGCCACGCCTTGTGGTGAGGATTGATGTCGCCAGCTCCCACCGCATCCTCTTGCAGAGCAGACTCGTCGACGAGCTTGGGCATCAGCCACTCGTCCAATTCACCTAGCTCTCTCAGCTGCTTGCACGCATTGAATGCGGCCATTCGCTTCGCTTGCTTTTTGGTCCTCCACTCTCCCGAGTCGACGCTACGCACCGCAGACGTGCTCGGCAGTCGCAGAACGCAAGTAAACGTCTTTGCGAAGCCTGCACCGTTCTCAACTGTATCTAATCCGTACGCTAGCACAGCATCCTTGAAATACTCCGAGTGAAGCGTTGCGGCATAGTGCGAGATCAGCGTCGGCGCATCCTCCGAAAACAGCCGAGCTCCGGTCTTGGGCTCGTAGATACACTCCTCGCTTCCTGCAGCCTCGTCCGCCTCGATGTGTAGTTTGTGCTGCCATTCGTGGTCCCAGAAGCTTGCGTCGTGGTCGGCGTCGGCGATGTCGTCGAGCCATTTGGCGCGATTGGCCTCGGTGTTGAAGACATCCAGGATAACCTGCGCGTGATCACGATTACCACTCTCGGCCATGAGGATGAATCGGCTGCCTTTGGCACGGGCTCGACCTCGAGACTGCAGGAAAGAGATGTGTCGGTTGAACAGGTCAAACCGGATGAC
Source organism: Pseudozyma hubeiensis SY62 (assembly GCF_000403515.1). NCBI lineage: Eukaryota > Fungi > Basidiomycota > Ustilaginomycetes > Ustilaginales > Ustilaginaceae > Pseudozyma > Pseudozyma hubeiensis. The sequence goes on along the minus strand of NW_012133807.1, from coordinate 79,416 downwards.
AAGATTCGCGGCCTGAATGTCGAGACCTTCTTCAGCGATGGACGTAGCCACGAGCAGATTGGTGGGCTTTCGACGTCGGAAGCGATTGAGGACCTGTACCTGATCGTGCCAGTCCAGACCGGGTGCACCACCATTGGCTGAACCATTCTCGTGTCCAAGCAGGAACTCGGCATGGATGAACTCGAGACCAGGGACGTGCTTGATGAGCTCCACAAGCAGAGTGGCCGTCTGTCGGCGCTCGACAAAGATGATTGCGCAAAAGTCCTTGGCGCTCGGCTCGAAGCACTTGAGCACCTCGATCAGACGCAGAACCTTGTGTGATGTGTTCCTCGCGTTGAAGCTCAGAGAGTCGGGAAGTTGAGGCTGAGAGCGCATGTGCAGTAAGATGCGCTGATTAAGCTCATTGTTGGTAGAAAGATGCGCCACCGCCAAGCCGGGACCCATGCCTGAACCCGTCGATTGAGTTGCAGCGGGCGGGTCACCGTCGGAATCGGAACTCTCACTGCTTTCCTGGGTTTGGGTTGGAGTAACGATCGAACTTTGTAAGCTGGCATCGATTACCCAGTCATCGTTGACCAGCGTACGTTTGCTGCGGTCAACGGTTGCCCATTTGCGGGCTCGAGCGCGATACTCGAGAAGGGTGCTGTGCCAGAGAAGGTCGCATCCGAGTGGACCGAGATGACGCATAGTATACTCGAGCTTTGGGCGAATCTCCTTCTCGAAACACTCGGTGGCAGCGTCGAGATTCGCATCTTCGGCTAAGGCGGGATCTCTACCAAATCGATCGATCATCTCTCTGGATAGCTTGGACAGGGGCACACCGAGGAGATCATCATCGAGGACGGTATAGTAAGGATCGAATTCCATGACGATCTCCTCGGGCTTCTGCTTGACCTCTCGAAGATCTTGCAGAGTCTCTTTCGAGACCGTGTGGATCCTGGCATTCATGGTCTTTTGTAGGTAGCGAGAAGCCTCGTCGAAGTGACCTGTACTGCTGAAGATGGGGCTGGCGGTCATGCCAAAGATCTTGGGCCGTTCCTGTTCCGGGGCAAGTCGATAGTACTTCATGATGCGGAAGAAGGGATGATTTTTGAGGGCGTGGTGTACCTCGTCAAAGATGAGGAGGTTGAGATCATCCATCTTGATGAAGCCGTGGATCAGGGCGTCCAGAAAGCATTGGGCGGTCGAGACGATGACCTGATGGGACTCGAGCAGTGCTGACCATTGCGGCTCACGCCAGCTGTCGACCGTGAGCTTGTTGCGCTTGCCGCGCACAGTATCCTTGAGCTCTCCGTATAGCTTCCCGACAGACAGATTTGAGTTGCCAGCAATGACGGACGATTGTTGGTGGACAAGAGGAACGAGGTTGACCAAGAAGAACGAGACTTTGCTGCGCTTAGGAAGAGAATCGGAGAAGGACTCCGGAGGAGAAGGTGGCTTTTCGATACTTTGCTGCTGGTGTACATGCTGCAAAAGGAGGACCGAGATGAGCGTTTTGCCGCTTCCTGTGTCGAGACAGACGAGAACGTTGCCGGCTTTGGCGAGCTGGGCGAGTTCGAGCTGGTAGGAGCGCGGAACGAAGGCAAGCTGATCGGAACGTAGCTGATCCGCAGGATCTACTGCGGTTTGCGAGGAGATGTGATCGAGGATTTTCTGGCGCTTCCGCTTCTCTTCTGCCTGTGTTGCAGCGAGGTCATTGTTGCTAGCGGACGAAGCAACGTCCTCTTGTCCTCGAGTGCGTTTGGGCATGGCGCCGGAGACTTGAACACCAGCTAGCTGTTGCTCTAGTCGAATGCAATTGTGCTTAGCTGCATATATCTCTGAAGCGTCGGATGCATGAATGATGGGAGTAGATGAGGGAAGGAATCCGTGATCTGGTGGTTTAAGTAGGGCTGGGGAAGCGGAAGCGGAAGCTCGCTGACCTCCGCTCTCTTTTCGACTTCGTCCTGCTGCAGACATGTCGACGCATGAGTTCGTACATGGACACTCTAGTGTATTTTTCCCTCTAATACAAGCTCTTATTCGTGTTTGCGGTCTAACCTGAGCAATGCGCAGCTTTGTCGAGTGGGTTCATTGCTGCAAGCGATGAAGGCGCGGGAGGCCATAAGATGCCTGCGCTTTCCTCCGTAATGAGATGGTGTCGACGATGGAACGAGATCCGTGAACGCACGGAAAGCTCTTCTGGCCAGAAGTATATAGAGCGTAGCCGTTGCAGCGATGACCAAGGCGAACGAGATGACGGCGTCCGTGCAAGGTTGCACAATTGTACAAAGGGAACCAAGGATCATTCTTTGACAGGTTGCTGCAGCTCGCATTTTGGACCCTGAAATGCGAGCGGCTCGAGCTTCTCTCCACAGTCACATTTCTCCTTCTCTCTCTCTCCACAGTCACCACTTGACCACAGCCGTGCAGCATCCCATCTCCGAAAACCGAGATTTTCCTTCCAAAGTCCAAAATTCGATGTCGCTCAAACTCAGCCATCATCCGCGACACTCATCAACATCGCCATCGTCATCCACAACATCGTCAGCCAAGTCAGTCTACTACCTTCACTCTCGCGTGCAGATCGAGGCAGTCTGCGTCGCCATGTACAACGGTATCGGTCTAAAGACCGCTCGAGGAACTGGCACCAATGGATACGTCCAACGCAACCTTTCCAACTTTAAACCTCGCGACAACCCATTCAACAAGCAAAAAGCTTCCACCTCGTTCGGCTCCGACGTTCGACACACACAGCCCGATGCAGCCATCCTGGAACACGAGCGGAAACGTCAGGTTGAGGTGAAATGTATGGAGCTACGAGTGCAGCTCGAAGATGATGAGGTGGGACAAGACGAGATTGAGCTCCAGGTCTCGGCTCTCCGCGAAAAGTTGAAAGCACAGTTGGAGCAGCAGACACAACAGGCAAGCGCAGCAAACACATCCTCGAAACGGGATACAGGCAGGCTCGGACCCGGAGAGACGCACAAGCGGCTCGAAGCAAAGCAGCACGACGATCGTCGTTTCGCGTCTGCCGTCGGTGTGGAAAGCGGATACCGTGAAGGCGATGCCTTCGATCGCGAGCTACAGGAAAGAAAGAGGCAGGAAAGGATGGAAGAGAGACGCAAAGCGGACGAGCAGAGGAAGCTTGACTGGGAGAGGAAGAGAGATATGCAGCAGCAGGCGGCAAGGCGAGAGCGAGATAGGGAAATCAGTCAAAGGTCCGGTCGCGATGCGGGTTGGGCAGGTCGTGCTAGCAGGGCATCTCCGGATGATCGCAGAGGTCGCGGCAGAGATTCCGAGGATGACCGGTCGCTGTCAAGATCGCCTTCTCCTCGAGCCAAGAAGCGAGGCAAATACACCAGCTCAGTGTCAGGCAGCGATTCTTACTCATCCGACTCGGATAGGGACGCTGCTCCGAGAAGCCGTCGCAGCAACGTTCCTCGGAAAAGCAGAGACGATGAAAGGGGCAGGAAACGATCACGTTCACCGTCGTTCTCGGACTCGAGCTCACGCTCGCGCTCTTCACGCTCGTATTCTCGTTCCTTCTCCTCATCATCACGGTCAAGGTCACGATCACGATCTCCCATCCGTCGTCGACGAACCCGCTCCTACTCTCGCTCCGTCTCACGCTCTCGTTCACGCTCTCGTTCACGATCTCGATCGACCTCATCGCGCAGCGTCAGCCGCACACCTCCACGCGAAACACACAATCGATCGCGCAGCAGGAGCCTCTCTCGATCTCGCAGTCCCATCGCTCGACGAGGAAGATCGCGTACACCTTCGTCGTACACCTCTCGTTCACGTTCACGCAGCTTCAGTTCGCGTTCAGGATCGAGTGCTTCACGCTCACGCTCTCCTCCCCGCGCTGCGAGACGCACAAGGGATGCATTCTCTCCTCCTCACAAGTCGGCTAGACCACCAGGTCCTCCACCCGTTAAACCCGGCCCTCCACCGCCCAGACCTCCTGGCCTGTAACGCACACAATCACACACTCACTTGCCCAAGCATGAAAAAAAACCAATTCCAAATTTCTATCATCGCACCTTTCCCTTTGATGATCACTGATAGTGTTGCTGATGAGCATACTGGTTCTGCTGATGAGACTGATAGAGAGCCGAGGAGGAGAAGGAGTTCGGCATGGATCCGTACTGATGCTGCGTTGCTGCCGAGACGGTGGCATAGTGCTGTGGAGGTTGAGCTTGGTGTTGCGACGGATATTGATACGCAGTTGCCGACGGTTGCGGTTGCGCGTACTGGTGTGACGCTGGAGCAGCACTGTATTGATACCCCTGCTGATGCTGGTAGCCGTGAGCAGGAGCAGGAGGAGCGTTGGCGCCAGATGGAACAGCGTACAGGTTGTGCATCGATCCGGAGGAGGGCATGTGCTGGCCAGGAGGTGGAGGCGGTGGTTGTTGCTGGTGTTGCGATCCGGGAATAGGTGGTAGAGGCGATGGTGATCTGCCAGGATTCCAGCTCGAACCAGCGTCAGCGCCGCTTTGATGAGCTTGAGGAGGCGGCGGAGAGTACAGGTATCCGCTCGACAGCGATGGCGCGACGCCATTGCTAGCTTGATGAGGAGCAGGCGCAGGCGCGTACGATGGATGAGCAGGCTGAGACGCCGGTGGAGGAGCACCGTGCCAGGTGTTGTGCGAAAGCGAATGCGACATCGAGTGCGAATGAGAGAGCTGCTGCGGTTGATGAGGAGGCGGCGATGGTTGCTGAACAGGCTGGTAGAGGTGCGAAGGGTACGGTGGCTGCTGCTGCTGATGTGGCTGCGGTGGGGCAGCTGATGACAGTGCGGTGGAACTCTGCGTCGATGGCAAGGGACGAGACACGTGCGGCTGCTGAGTCGGTTGGCCGTACGGTGACGGGATCGGTGTGTATGCTGCCGATGCGCCGGGGGACGAGGAACGAGGTGGAATCGAGGGCGGTTGCGCCAGATGGCCACCTGCCTGCGACGCCGACGGCTGTTGTTGATAGTATGCCTGCGCATTGACCACGGATGGCGCCGAATTCACATGAGGAGATGGACTCGTGCTGTACTGCGAGAGCGCCGACGGAGGTCGAGCCGCGGGCGAAACAGGTCTTTGCGCGTCGTGCGAGTAGCCCGCGTTAGGCGGAGGCGTGTACAGCGATGCCAAATGAGCGGGCGCTTGGTAGATGTGCGACTGCGGTGGACGCTCTTCGGGTTGCACGGGCGTCGGAGGAGGTAGGGGCTTATCCGCCGAGTGGCCAAAACCCATGTTGGACATTGACTGCGTGAGCTGATCGGCACCAAAGTCGGGCTGAGGTGCGTGGTTGTAAGCGATCGGGATGTGAGAGATGGACTGGGAACGTGGCACGGTGTACTGTGGCTGGTGACGCTGGGAGATGGATCCTGGTCGAACAGTGGCGTAACGATCGTCGCTGGGCTCGACGGCGTGGCCGTGAGCGAGGTACTGGCTGCTCTGAGAAGGAGTGACCGAGTGCTGCGAATAGTACGAGGCGGAAGGTGTAATCGAGTGGCCGAACTCGGAAGGCATGGGGGCGGCAAAGCTGTTGCGTCTAGACCCGCCTGCAGGCATAGTGGTGACGAAGCTATTACCTCGTGATGCATCGGCAGCAGCAACATTGTGGTACGAGGACGAAGGCGGTATGGGACTAGTGGAGCGTGAGATGCTGGAGGGAGCATATGCGGGTGTGTAGGCGTCCAAATTGGCAAGCGACGAGCTGGGACGAATGGTAGTGCTGCCGAGGTCGTGCATGGTCTGGGAGTGAGACATGGCCGAAGGAGGTCTGTGGAGCGTTGCAGCGAGGCTGGAAGTGGAGATGCTGCTGGACATGCGGTTGTGCGCGTTGGAGCTGGTGGAGCTTGCGCCAGGACGCATCGAGGCAGGGATAGGAGGATGGTCACCCTTGGGCTTGCTGGGTTTGGGCGGGGACGCCGAGCCATCGCCGATGCGCGAAAAGGAGCCTGCACCGCCATAGGTATCGGAACCAGACATGACGGGCTGTGTGGATGGTCTGCGCTTCTTGGGAGGGGCAGCGGACGAGTAGAAGGTGAGTTCGAGATAGACCTCGCCGGCGTAGCGATCCTTGGCTTTGATGGTGACCCACTCATCGAATTCGCCCGTCTTGAGCGTGTCTGTGAGGTCTACGAGCCCTTCGCCGATGAATTCGGGCTCCTTGCTGTCGTCGGCGTAGCAGGCCACCTTGAGCACTTTTTTGCCTCCCTTGGCCTTTATGGTAGCCGCCGAAGAAGCCGAGGTGGCTTTTGATCCCGAACCCGAGCCAGTGTCGTTCGTGGAAGCGCTTGTGAGCGCGTCTTCCATATCTTCGTAAACTTCGAAATGGAGCTGCTCGTCCCAGGTCGGATGCTGGCCACCACGTTTGTCGGGCTTGGTCTTTTGCTGTTCTTGGCCCATGCTAAGCACTGTGTAAGGGTCCTGCTTTCCGATCGACTTTTTGTTGGGCAAGTTGCGCGCCTTGAGGACGACGCATACGAGCGTGCCCTTGTGGACGGCTTCGACGGATGCTGGCATCGTGGGCAATGTTGGAGGTGCTCCGAAGTCAGCACTAGAGTGGACCAGGATGAGCCTGCGTTTGGAGAAGGAGGTGGAGACGAGGGTAAAAGCACTACGGCAGCATGCGTGCGATCACCAGCCAAGAGTACGCTAAGCTGCCTGCAAATGAGTGTGATGGAGATGAAGTCTAGATACCAGCTCTGCTGCGCTGGGTCGAAGTACCAAGATGTAGAAGAAAGGAGAACGTGTGCGAGAGTTGTGATGAATGATGCATTCTCACCTGCAGCAGGCAGAGCTGCACAGCACAGCCTGAGCTTGGCTCGTACGAATTTGGGTGTTGATTTCAAGGACCGTGTGTGACTGACTAAACTGAGTTGCCCGCACCGCTCTCTCTTTTTCCACGGGCCTTACCCGACTCGACCTCAAGTGTTACTTTCCTTTGTAGCTTGTCGCTGGCGAGACACTCTTCCTTTCTCCCACACACAGACTCAGTCCATCCTCTTTAGCGTTTGCTCTCCTCACAATGGTCAGTTGCCAGCAGCTCGAGCTTTCCAAGGGCTAGAAGTTTGCACGGTGGACCGTGTCTGTCGTGCACGAATTGCTGGCTGCGAGGCAAGTTCTGTGTGTTGTTGTGGATTCGACTGCAGCTCCGCAGCTATTTTCACCGCCAGACTTGGTCAGTGCCCTTTCGGCTGACAGCTCAGTGAGCGCGCGCGACGGTACATCCGTGTTAGACTTTTTCGTGTTGGTGTCACTCTCTGTCCGTCATCGACTATCTTTCTACATGTTAAGCCTGCATCGGATGCCAGCCACAACTCCAGCAGGATTTCTCGCTGTTCGTACCGTACAGCGTAATCGTCAGTGAGGTTAGCTGTTCAATGCCTCGTTTCGTCCGGGACAGACGGGGGATAAGGACAAGGGAAGGTTCTTCTATTGGGTATGCTGCGATATGGGAGAAACACTGCTGGAAGATTGACGGCATGGGTTGAGGGAGAAGGCAAATCGTGGACGAAACCGGATCACGGCGCTGAGGGTGCGCGACGTCCATGCTGAGAGGCGGAACCAGCCGCGCTGCCGCAGCTCTGCTCGATCTCTTGCTCTTCACGCTCTAGCCGTCGCATGGTAGCTGCCAGGATGCGCTGTCGTCGGTCGTCTGCATCGCCTGAGGCAACAGAGCCGCCTGTCGAGCCTCCCAGTCGATGTCCACCGCTTAGCCCCGACGAGAGCGCAGGCGCAGATGGCTCATATACATCTCCCTCCACCAATGAATGCGTGCCGTCTTGCTGCGCACGCTCGAACGCTTCAATCTGTGCGTTGAGCTCGCTGTTCAAAATCTTAAACTCGGGCGGATGTTCCGAAATCTTGTTGTGCGCCAGTTCGTGCACCAGCACCCTCCGTGTCGTCTTGTAGTCTCGAAATCCTTCAGCATCGTCGGTGCGTATGCGCAGCAAGATGCGCTGCCCCGCATTTTCGTTGAGCCCGAGCAGACCAGGATGCTCCCAGGGCAGCAACTCGGTGAGCGTGCCGATGCGAAACTGATGCAGCTTGCAAATGTGCAGGATGCCCGCGTCCCGACTCAGTCGTGTGAGATAGTCAATCACCTTGCCGTGAAGCGGCGACGAGATCGACGTGGTCGGATGTGCTTGTATCGATCCGAACGGTGACATGCTCGAGCCCGGTGCGGTAGTGTTGCGAGCCTTCGTACCGCGCAGCAGGCTTGGATGGTATTGGCGCGGAGCATTGCGCCTATGCATCTCACTCTCGTCTTGGTAGAGTCGCTCGAGCTCCTGCGACGACGGTCCAAGCACCGTCACCTTGACATCCGAGTTTCTCGCCAGCCCCGCTTCTGCCAGCGTTCGGTGATCCGCCTCGGCATTCCCATCGGGGCGGCTGTTCAGGTCGGCTATGCCTGCACTGCGCGGTACGAGCAGCTTTTGCTTGTCCACAGGAACAAACGTGACCTCTTCAATGGCATAACGTAGCTCCATCAAAGTGGTATCTGCTGTCAATTCCTCCAGTGTGTGGTTCGTTTTGCGATGAACGAACGTTAGTTTGAACGATTCCATGGTGCTGAGAGATTGATCGATGATGTTGCGATGTACTCGTCAAAGATGATTGCGTTGCGTTGGCCACCCTTTCGCCTACGTACGACCGGACGGGAGATCAAACGATACTGTCATCTGTTTCGCTTCGAGAAGATTATGATGGTTTACAAGGAGAGGATCCGTTGCGAGAACAGATCAGAGTGGTCGCCAAACAGCTGCTCAGTTGAAGATTCGTGGTGTGGCGCAAACTCCGCGGCGCCATGGGGAAGGAGCGTCAATGTGGAGGCGACTTTTTGTAAGATGTTAGACCTTGGAAGCAGTCAGTCTGGCCGTACGGCCGATTCGACGCGTGGCAAGAATCGAGGAGCCAAGCAAGAACAACCAATTGGCCCGCTCCGTTTGTATTTTTCCGGCGAGTGCAGCAGTGGGTGCAGCTGCTTTCGGTTAGGCTAGCGCGAGCATTTTGACCTCAGAAGCACTTTGATCCACCTCAACACCGCTCGCTGTTCGCCACGAGTTGCCTGGTCAGTGTTGCTACCCACAGCTTCAGCCTTCTTCGCCGGCGTTTTGTCCTCGTCAGCGAGTTAGACGAGAAAGCGAACTTGACAGGCAGGAGAAGGCAATACTGGAAAATAAAAACTTGCTTTACAATTGCAAAAGAAGGACCCGGTCTAACTCGGCTTCTCCGGTCGGTCATGCTTTGCCGCCTCGAGACTGTTGTGCTTTGGTTGGGGAACAATTCTTCGCAACTTGCACTTCGACCCCACAAAATCACTGCCCTTGATTGCCGAGATGCGTTTGTCGCGCTCTGCTGCCTTGGCATGTCTGCCTGGGTTTGGCCATCTCTTCTTTTGCTTCGATTGGACTCCGCGTTTCCCTTTCTCTGCTGTTGCGGCGCCACTTGCCCCACGCTGTGATTTTGCAGAGAAGCTGGCTGGCTGCCCACACGCGTCTCCGGTCCAAAGAGCCGACTCTCCTTAGCCGGACCATATCCGGACTCTTACCTACCATCAATCCACCCAACCCTTCAGCTTGTTTGTCTCTTAACCCGTACAAAACTGCTTCGGCTCGCTGCTGGCTTCTTCTCCTCCCTTTTCTACCCCACATCCCTCATCTTCCCATTGCATCCTGCATCCTCTTCCCTCCTCCATTTCTTTCCGAACAGCGTACGAACATGACGACGGTACTCCCTGCCAGCCTCAGTGGCGATGAGCTCATCAAGAAGTACATTGGCGCCGGAACGTGGGCCTTTATCGAGGACAAGTTCTCGCCCTTCGGCAAGGAGACACTGGTCAAGGTGATCCGCTTCATTGTCGACGAGTGCATCCCCGCCGAGAAGCTCTACCACGCCCAGGTCTCTACCGACCCCGAGAAGCGATGGAAGATCGTGCCCGAAGTGGTGGAGCAGCTCAAGAAGAAGGCCAAGGCGCAGGGTCTCTGGAACCTCTTCCTGTCCGGCAAGCACTACCCCGATGTCGGTTCGCCGCTCACCAACCTCGAGTACGCCGTCATCGCCGAGATGACGGGACGATGCTCCCACTTTGCCTCCGAGTCGCTCAACTGCGCGGCACCGGACACTGGAAACATGGAGGTGTTTGCCAAGTACGGCGATCAGAAGCAAAAGCAGACGTGGCTCACACCGTTGCTCAACGGTGAGATCCGATCTGCATTCGCCATGACTGAGCGCTTCATCGCCTCGTCGGATGCCACCAACATCCGCACCTCGATCCGCCAGGAGGGCAACGAGATCGTGATCAACGGCCACAAGTGGTGGATCTCGGGCGCAGGTGACCCGCGATGTGCCGTCCACCTGGTCATGGGCAAGTCGGATCCAGAGAACAGCAACAGCCACCAGCAGCAGAGTCTGGTCATCGTGCCCGCCAACGCGCCCGGTGTCAAGGTGATCAGGCCCATGCAGGTGTTTGGCTACGACGATGCACCCGAGGGCCACTGCGAGGTCATCTACGACAACGTCCGCGTACCGCTCAGCAACCTCGTTCTGGGCTGGGGTAAAGGATTTGAGATCATCCAAGGACGTCTCGGACCCGGCCGTATTCACCACTGCATGCGCACCATCGGCACCGCCGAGCGCGCGCTCGATCTCATGCTCGCTCGCTGCACCGACCAGCGCAAGAAGGCGTTCGGAAAGATGCTCTCGGAACACGGCACCATTGTGCAGAACATCGCATGGGCACGCATCAAGATCGAACAGGCGCGTCTGCTCGTCCTCTCGGCCGCCAACATGATCGACAAGACCAACGCCAAGGGTGCCATGCGCGAGATCGGTATGAGCAAGGTCGCCGTGGTCAACGACGCGCTCAAGGTGCTCGACATGTCGATGCAGGCGCACGGCGCCGAAGGTGTTTCGCAGGATACCATGCTGGCGTACGCCTACGCGCAGTTGCGTACGCTGCGATACGCTGACGGTCCCGATGAGGTGCACCTCCAGCAGCTGGGTAAGCTCGAGCTGCGAAGGGCACCCGAGGTATGGGAGAGGATCAACAAGACCAACGCCATCTCGGATGCGTTGCTTGCCAAGGCTGGAATCAAGTCTCATCTTTGAGTAGCCAACACCTTGTGAAATCGTTCAGAGCAATCAAGTCGTTTTTTCCGTGCAAGTATCTTGTCTTTGCTTGTGCAGGAAACTATAGGGAAGACCAGGTGAGCTGCTCATCTAGAACATTGAGAAGGTTCTTCGTTACTCCCCTACATTGGAGCGCGCCGTCCGAAGCACAACTTGTCTAGCAAGGCTCTCGAGCTATCTCATGATGCCACAAGCAGGTATTCTGTGCAAGCAGCCGTCATGTGCAATCAGATGCCAATGTATCCGTCCGGTCTCTGGGTCGTCGAATGCCTCATCAGGCTCGAAAGCTCAGGGCGAAGCGCGCAGGTTAGGTGGAGGAGCCAAGCGGAAATAGTCGTCGCGCTGGTTTGCCGCTCCCCCGCTTGAGTCCTGCCCACGGCTCAAAATTTGTGCTTAACCCTGCAGCTAGCCTCGCTCCGCATTTTGACATTTTAGGATCAACATTTTACACAAACACACCAAAAATCATAGGTCTTACCCTTACCATCATCAAGTCGATTCGAGTCATCGCCCGTCCATTCGCTGTTGCTGCCGTCATATATCTAACCCTTCCTTTCGGGGAAAGATCGAAACGATTGCGTAGCTACTACGTTGCGAAATGCCATCACCTTGAACAGAGATCCGGCTTCGAAAGCGAACATCGGCTATACAAACTTAGCATCTACAAGGCAGGGCGCCATCCACCACATCTCCGAGCATCACAGACGAACCCAAAGTAACACCTTCGAGAGATGACTGCAGGCTCGCCCCAACTGTATCAAGACGCTCCCGGCCTGGAACCGCAGAACGATGTCATGGAGTCGGTGGAACATGCTCATCCTCATGCGGTAGCGTCACGCTCGATGAACACATCGGCTGCAGGCCAAGCACCTGGACCAAGTCGCATCGATGACGAGGCGAGAGCAACGCAGTTAGATGTCGAGGCAGCGACGGGCGCGCTGGGTACCGAGAGAGGTACGAGCGCATCGACGTCATCCGCCGACGACCAGCATGCCCTCAATCCGACCGAGTCGTACGGGCAGCGCTTGACACGGGTGTTGACCGGCGAGAACGACACGCCACACGATTCATATGTCGACTTGGACGATGACAACGACGACGGAAGCAAGGGTAGGCGCTCGCGGAGGAGCAGGCTCTTACCCTCGCTAGTACGTCGAAGGCAACAAAGCGGTGCGCGTACGGGACGCAGTCGAACACCGAAGCGGTCGAGTATCCGACAGAGGGCGGAAGAGCTGGCGACAATGGCAGATTCCGAGAAAGAGGCGAGATCCAAGCGATCGAACGGCGCACAGTCCACCGATGCAAGCAGCGAACCGGGACGGATCAAGATGGTGGGTGAAGACGGCAAACCCATGCGACGGCACGGCATCAAGGAACGCGTGCTGCACTTCACACCGTCCTGGTTCTCGGTGACGATGGGCACGGGTGTCATCGCCACGCTGCTCAACCTGCTTCCGTGGCCATCGATCCATTCAGGACTTCGCTATCCCGCTGCATGCTTCTTGCTCGGCGACATTGTCATCTTCATCCTCTTCGTATGCGCCTTCTTCGCGCGCTACCTGATGTATCCGGAAGTGGTACCTCTAACCATCAAGCATCCTCAAAAGTCCATGTTCTTGGGCACGCTACCCATGGGTCTCATCACCATCATCAGTGGCATCGCACAGCTGGGAACTAACGAGTTCAAGCTGGGAATCGGATTCGCACTGGCCGCCAGCGGACTGTGGTGGGCAGCGACGGCGATCAGTTTGGCGACGGCGATCGGTGTACCGTTTAGCATGATGACGTACCAGAAGCACTATTTTGAAGGAATCACCGCGGCTTTGTTGCTGCCTATCGTACCACCGATCACTGCTGCGGCGACAGGGAGCGTGCTCGCAGAGATCCTGATGCACAGATACCCAACGTACGCCTTCACGATCATGGTGGTGAGCTACCTCGTGCTCGGCATCGGTCTGCCACTGGCCCTGCTCATCCTCGTACTCTACTTCCAACGCCTGCTGCTGTTCAAGAGTCCGCCACGAGATGTCATCATCTCCGTCTTTCTGCCTCTCGGACCCTGCGGTCAGGGAGGAGAAGCATGTTTGCACCTCGGCAGAGTCGCTCTCCACCTGTTCCCCACCATCTCGACATCGGCCTCTTCGGGGGTTCCGCAACTTTTTTCGGTGGGACAGGCGCTGTACGGAGCAGGACTCATCTCGGCCATGTTCCTCTTCGGACTGGGAATATGGTGGCTGTGCATCGGAGTGTTCACCATCATCCGCGAGTTGAAACGCGGCAAGCTAGGGTTCAACATGGGCTGGTGGGGATTGACGTTCCCGTTTGCGAGTCTGGCGATCTGCACGGCACGACTGGCGATAGAGCTGGATAGTCTTGCGCTCAAGATAGTTTACACGGGCTTTGTCATTGCCAACATTTCGCTGTGGCTGTACGTGGCGATACCGACGGCCAAGGGCGCTTGGACGGGGAGGCTGTTCAATGCTCCTTGCCTGGCCGATCTCCCGCTCAAGCCGTGATGTGCTATCATATAAATTTTGGAACTCAATGACTCATCGACGATTCTTTCATCGCACTTCGTTGGCGAGCTCTGGAGATAGGAAGCAGCTTGTGAGGATCGGAGACTCGCCCGCGTTGATGGTGAGAGTCGACCTGCTCTGAGCCTTGATTGTTAATGCTTTATCAAATCTGTTCGGCTTTGACCGAGCTCAAGAGGATAGACGAGGAAAATCGTGTTGATCCGAGGAACCACAGCTCGTGGTGGATCTAACAATTTCTGGTGAACGCTCATCGGCGCGCCTCTTCTAAGAACGCGTCTTGTTGTTTGGACGCGCCCAGGTTCGCGTGTTCGTCGTGTAAATTGCTTCGCACCTTTTTCGCGCTTGCCGCGTGTGTTTGGCAGCGCACAGAGAGCGGCACTCGGCGAGAGCTTTCTCCTTTCCCTGCGTCTTGCGGCCTGCAAGCCAAGGCGGGACGACTTGCAGTCGAGGAGCGCTGTCTCTGAGTCGCTTCGTCCTTCTTAGCTTGGGTGCGCAAGATTCCAGCAGAGCATTCGACATCCTCTCCCTGTCTTGTCCCTTTGCTTTGCCATCATCACATCCTGTCACCCGCCTCATCGTCATTGTCAACTACATCGGTCGCATTTGCTCATCCTCCTTCCATCTCCACCTCTCTGCTGTCCGCATCGAGCGGCGTGCGAGCCTTTCCCTCCTACCTGGCGGCCAACGCTATCACCACGGACCCTCACGAAAGATTTGTCTTCTTGCTTGCTCTGGTCAGCTAGCACTTCTAGAGCTCGATCCCTTCCACAACTGTATACCCTCGTGCTCATCTACAGCGGAACTTCGCCGCAACCATGTCCGGAAGCGCCCCAATCCTACCTACGATCTCGCTCAACATCAGCTACGAGGAAGAGCGAGCCAAGATCACCGACTTCCTCCTCTTCTTCAAAGCACCTGCATCCCGTCTTTCCACCCTATCCTCGACACAGAACGGTGCACCCGTCAGTCTCGAAGATCCCGATGAGGACGAAGACGACCTCAACGTCGACCGCGACCTGACCGGCGCCATCGACCACATGGATGTCGACCGCTCAGCCTCTCAACGACGCAGTCGCGCTGCAGCCGAAGCTTCCGCCTCTTCCTCACGCCAAGTACCCTTCTACATGCACCAGCTCCAAAATATCGCAAACCGGGAACAAAACTCGCTCATCATTGACCTGAACGATGTCGCTTCTCACTTCAACACTACCACCAACGAGTCCGGGAAAGAGCTCGTAGGTGCCATCCGAAACAACGCAAAGAGATACCTCGACCTATTCTCCGAGTGCGTCGACAAATTGGTACCAGAACCATCCAAGGACATTTCTCACAAAGACGACGTCCTCGATGTCATCCGACATCAACGTATGGAGCGAAACGCTCGAACCGTCGAAAGCGCCGAGGATCCCAACGACGCGGGCGTGGCACCGGAAGATGCGAGCGACAATATCTTCCCTCCCGTGCTTCTGCGCAGGTATACGCTCTACTTCAAGCCCTACACCGGAAGGATGCAGGGGGAGCAGCACCCGGAAGAACCGCTCGCCGTCCGATCCGTCCGAGGCTCGCACTTGGGCAAACTCATCACCGTCCGCGGCATCGTCACGCGCGTTTCCGAGGTGAAGCCCTTCCTGCTGGTCGATGCGTATGCGTGCGATGTCTGTGGTGCGGAGGTGTTCCAGGAAGTCACTTCGCGACAGTACATGCCGTTGACGCAGTGCAACTCTCGTCGGTGCATGACGAACAACACACGCGGACCGCTGTACCCGCAAGTGCGAGCGTCGAAGTTCGTTCCCTTCCAAGAAGTCAAGATCCAGGAGATGGCAGACCAGGTGCCTGTCGGACACATCCCGCGAACGATGACCATCCACGTCTACGGTCCGCTGACGCGCGCCATGAACCCCGGTGACGTAGTCCACGTCGGCGGCATCTTCCTCCCCATGCCCTACTCCGGCTTCAAAGCCATCCGAGCCGGCTTGCTCACCGACACCTACCTCGACGCGCAGTCCATCCACCAGCTCAAGAAGCAGTACACCGCCATGCAGCGCACCCCCGAAATCGCCGCGCAGATCGCCGAGCTGAAAGACGATCCGGCTCTGTACCAGAAGCTCGCCTCGTCCATCGCACCCGAGATCTACGGCCACGAGGACGTCAAGAAGTGCCTGCTGCTGCTGCTCGTCGGCGGTGTGAGCAAGACCGTCGGCGACGGGATGAAGATCCGCGGAGACATCAACGTGTGCCTCATGGGCGATCCGGGTGTGGCCAAGTCGCAGCTGCTCAAGTATATTTCGAAAGTGGCACCGCGTGGCGTGTACACCACGGGACGAGGTTCTTCGGGCGTCGGTCTCACCGCTGCTGTTATGCGCGATCCCGTGACCGACGAGATGGTGCTCGAAGGAGGCGCGCTCGTGCTCGCCGACAACGGAATTGCGTGCATCGACGAGTTCGACAAGATGGAGGAGTCCGACCGAACCGCCATCCACGAAGTGATGGAGCAGCAGACTATCTCGATCTCCAAGGCGGGCATCACCACGACTTTGAACGCCAGAACATCGATCCTCGCTGCTGCAAATCCGCTGTACGGACGCTACAATCCGAGGGTTTCTCCCGTGGACAACATCAACCTTCCCGCGGCGTTGTTGAGTCGATTCGACATCCTCTACCTCATCCTCGACACACCGACCCGGGATGACGACGAACGTCTGGCGCAGCACGTCACCTACGTCCACATGCACAACCATCACCCCGAGCTCGAGTTCGACGTCATCTCACCCACCCTCATGCGTCACTACATCGCCCTTGCACGACAGAAACGTCCCGTGCTCTCCAAATCCGTCTCGGACTACGTCGTCGGTGCCTACGTCCAGATGCGTACCCAGTACAAGGAAGACACCCTCCCCTCGTCCTCTTCTCACGAACCTTCTTCCGGAACCGGCTACGTCTCGGCGCGAACCCTACTCGGTATCATCCGTCTCTCGCAAGCCCTGGCACGTCTTCGTTTCGACGACTCTGTCTCCATCCCGGACGTAGACGAAGCACTTCGGTTGCTCGAAGTTTCCAAATCCTCTATCCTCAACCACCCCTCGCTCTCCTCTTCCCGAGATCTCGGTCAGGACACGACGTACATCAGCAAGATCTACCGCATCATCCGGGAGTTTCACAACCTTCACCAATCTTCCGCCGCGGTGGAGGAGGAAGATCTCGATGGAGATACCGAGATGTATCCTACACCCAACGGGGTTCTGATGAACGATTTGAGAGCGAGGGTGATCGCGAGTGGGTTTGTGGAGGATCAGTTCCAGGAGTGTCTACAGGAGTACCAGGATTTGGGGGTTTTGCAGATCAGTGGAAATCGTGTCGTCTTCCCCTAACGGAAGTGGTTTCATGGGTTGCAATGTGGTTCCCTTTCGGTTTGTTCAATGCTACATTTTGTTTGTTTGCTCACACCCTCAAATGTTTGGTCCCGACCCCTCTGGCTGTGCTACACTGTCCAAGTTGAGCAACGACGCCCGAGTGACAAAGCAAAACCTCACACACAGCAGCACTCCATCATCGAGTCCGAAAACCTTGCGATTCATGCGAAGAAAACTAAATCTGTATGTGACAATGGTATAAAAATGATGAACTTCTAAACGATGGAACGATAAACACCTCTTCTCCCTTCAGTCATCCACAACAAGTCCAGCTGTTGGTGACGATCACCGGCGCGTCCTGCAGTGCATTCTCCGCATCGCTGGCGGACAAAAAGATGCTGTTCCTCTCCCTACTCGCCCTCTCCTGTTCGATCTGCGTCCTGCGCTCCACGAGCTTCTTTGTGACGGCCAAGAACACTTCTTCGATACCACGATCATCCTTTGCCGACACCTCGGATACTTCGACCAAGTCCCACGAGAGCGTAAAGTCGCGCTCGAGAGCGTCGGCCCGACCGCCATCGCTTCCGGCTGAGCCAGAGGAGGCTCCGCTGCTGCCAAAGCTGCTCGGCTTGAGCGCTGACAGCCCGGTCGGGGCACCTGGCGTTGTGGCGGCGGTCCCGGGTGCACTGGTGATCGAAGCAGGCAGGTTGGGCCAGCCAGGGGCGCTGTTACTGCGTTGAAACGACGTCAGACGCGAAGCCGAGCCGATCGCCAAGGATCCCAGCCCGCTCAGCCGCGATGTGGGACGAGTGGGCGATCCAGGACTGCCGTCCGAGTCATTCCATCCAGCCGAAGCGACCGCACCCACAGGTGGTTGAGTCTGATACATCTGGAGCCAGCTGCCGACGGTGGCGCGAGCGAAGTCGAGCTCAACCTGCCGTTTGGACCAGGCCAGATCCAACTTGGCTCCCACGATGTGGATGACGAGATCGGTAGTCATGTTCTTCTTGAGCTCCTCGATCCATGTTCGAATATCCAGGAAGCTCGACATGGACGTAATGTCATACACGATCACAGCTGCGTGGCTTCCACGGTAGTACATGGGCGCCATGCTTCGAAAGCGTTCCTGGCCTGCGGTGTCCCACAGCTGCAGGCGTACCTTGACGGAATCGACGATGAGCTTCTTGGTCAGGAAGCTGGCTCCGATGGTCGACGGCGTAGATGCGATGCTGAATTGACCCGATGTGTAGCGGTGCACGAGCGAGGTCTTGCCGACACCTTGGGAGCCAAGAATGACGACCTTGGCCTCGAGCTGGTTATTGGGTAGCGCACCGCGCTGCCGGAGGCGGGAGGACGACGGGGACGATACAGAGAGCGTGCTTCCAGTTGGCGGTGCATTTGGCGACGGCTGTGTGTACGGCAAGGTACGGCTGGGTGAAGGTGACACTGCGGTGTTGGCACGTTGTGGCTGGGCACGTGCTAGCCGATCGACGGAGTCGGGAGATACGTTGGACACGGTCTGCCGTCGTTGTGTAGGTCTGGGAGCGTTTCGGCCGCTACTTGGACCGTACGTCATGGCAGTCGAAGGTGGCGGCGATCTCGTTGCCGAGGAGTCTTCCTCTTTCTGTGGAGCGACTGAGCTGATGCCGGCGGTGATGGTGTGACTTCGCCGCAAGAATGCGCCCGTGCTGGTATGCAAGTTGCGAAGCTTAGCGGACACGTCTGCGCGGTCAGCATGGCGGCTACTGCCGGCGAACGGGGCGCCCATCTGGCCAAATTCGCTCAGACCAGAGTCGAGGGTAGGGCTTGTTGAGATTCGTCTTGCTCTTGGTGGCAATGCACTGCTTTGCGGCTGAGTCGTGGGCCGCTGCGGCGACCTTGGCATGGTATCGGCATCGGAGGGATGCAAGGGAGTCACTTTGAGCTTTCCAAGGCTAGAGGTCGATTCTGCCAACGGCTGCAGTGTCTCAACGGCGTTGCGAGAGGTCGCTCTGCTCAAGCTGGGATGCGATGTCAGCAAACGACTCGAGGAGATGTATGCGCGCCCGCTGTCTTGCTCTGTGAGGGAAGGTGACGCAGGGACCGAGTTGAGGCTTTGTAGGCTGCTCAGCCTTGGCCGAGATGAGCGGCGTGAATTGGAAGACTTGTAGGGGCGGACAGTTACGCTCGCAGTTGGGGTGAGCTTGTTAGTCAGCGTAGCGTCCTCGCTGGCATGAGTATGGGCAGCGCCAATCGCTGAGGACGAGGCCTCGCCCGTAGCCTGTATGTTGAAAGAAGGAAAGACGGGGAACTTGTTCTCCTTTGTCGGAGACGGTGTGGCTACCGGTGACGAGAAGTTGGATGAGAAGGGATGCTGGGACATCATCGTGCTGTAGACCACCTGTGCTGTCATTGTCTGACTTTGGAGATATTGGTTCTTGCAAAAGCGATGCGATGCAGAGATGTGCTTCGAGTGGTAGTTGTGCGCGCGTGAGTACTGTGACTTGAATCGACTTGATCGGTGCTTTCGAAGCTGCTGCGCTGAGATCGTGATGGCGGTGGTCCAAAGCGAAGACGAGGCCGATATGAAGATGCGCGGTGACGAGTCAAGGGAGGCAACTATCTGAGCGGGGAGTTGGAGAGATGTCACCAGCTGTCGTAGAGTGCAACGACAGTCGAGAAGGTCTGGTAGTCGACAGGGTCTAATTGATATACATGCCGCACGGACGCTGGACTGTCTCGGATGTGCAAAGAACGGCTCGGACCCTGCGTATCGAGGGATGATCTACGACTCGGTGCCTGAGGATGAGGGGAAACGTGTGCAGACGGGCTGGAACCGAAGAAGGCTCCCGGTTGACCAACTTGAAAGGGTTCGAGATACGATATGCGGGTAAATGGAACCAGACCGAGCGGGGATAAGCGTGGGCAAGAGACGAGCCAGCGCCAATTGCGATGCTTCAGAGGAGGTAGCAGACGACAGATTTCATGCGGCTACTGACGGGATGTTCCGATGGTCGAGGCAGTCGCTGAGGGCTCCGAAGAGCCAGCTGATGGTCCGAGCGAGTGGATCAAGCAGGAGCTGCGAGGCAGATAATGTCGAAGCGTGATGGATGCGTCCAGGCAGAAGGTGTGTCAAAAGCGGCTTGTATGCGCTGATATCCTGCGGCAGAGTGGCTGTGTACCTTGGCGGTGGCTGTAACGCGGTCCAAGCAAGCTGCGATGGAGATACCGATGCTATCAGATGCAGGTATATGGTGCCAGTGGTCGTGCTGATGGCGAAGCGAAAGGAAGGAAGCTGGAGGTGTTCCACTGGTAGGTTTGAACTGAGAGCTTGGCGAGGCGAGGTTAGGGACGGAGACGGAGACGGGATGATTGGAACTTCCTGAGACAGGGTCTCGGAATAGAGCTGCAGGCTAGCAGAAGCGAGGCGTGGACAGCGGCGCCAGGACGGATGGCGCAGGGTAGAGGCTCAAAAGTGACAGCGCGGGTGATGGAAGCGGCAAGCGGGAAGGTGTGGCGAAGAGGAAGGACGATTGACTGCAAAGGAAGGCCGTTCGAGAAGGCGGGCTTGCGGCGACAGATGCGCGCGTGCAGCTCGGATTGACAGCGGTGCAGCTTTTGGCGAACTGAGGGTGCAGTCGTGTCTGATAGATGGGCACGTTTGATCTCACCACTGGTGATTTGAGCGCATGTAATGCTGTCGTGAGACGGGAAGGAGGAGGATAGAGAGAAGGTTGGACACGTCTTGCGAGATGGTCCGGGCTGGTGAGGTGTCGGTGCTTGGCGGTGGGGACACGAAGCGAAAGATGATATGAACCTATGGCGTAGTCTCGGCGTGGAGGACTGCATGCAATGTGGTGCACTGCAGTGTACGCTGTGCAGAATGCAATGAATGGAATGCGATGTGCTGATGTTGGATGCAGCGAGGTGCAGATGACGAGGATGGTGGTACTGGCAGGTATAGCGACGGAGGTAACGACGAAAGAGAGAGAGAGAGCGACTGACTGCGGTGGGTGCAATCAAATATATGTGCCAACCAGCGATTGACGGGTTGTATCGGCTGCATCACTGTGCAGCCACTGTGCATTTGGTGCATCTTGTTGCATCTCGCATGCTGCAGAGCCCCGCGCCCTGCTCGCCTGTTCCACACTTTTCCACGCGCCGCAACACCGGAACACCAACACCACTGCATCAAGTTACACTGCACACCCCCTATTGTCACGAATCGTTACACAATCACATACAATGCATGGAAAACGCTGCGAGCCAGTTGTCGAACCACTGACTTCTCACCGACTTGCTACTTGCGATGTCACTGTTGTGCTCTAGCAATGCCGATTTGAGGACTGCTTGCTCGTCGCAGCTTTGTGCCCATTCCACGTCGAACATCATTCAAGAGAACGACAATCGCGGCATTGCTCGGCCACCACAACAATCGAAAATATCAAATAAAATAAATACTTGAAATCTACACATACATGGAGAGAACAACTGAGACCACAGCCACACCTCATGGCAAGCGATCCGATCAGGAAACAAACTCGGTGGCCGCGGAGCAGGCCGAATCGGAAAGCTCAGTGGCGGATGTCCAAGGTGAAACCAGCAAACTCTGCCATAATGAAATCGACACCAAGGGCAGGAAATGCGCGCAAAGTCAGGCCAACGCTTGTCCGGAATAGGATGTCCGTGAGGAGAGCGTCGCGCCTCGTTTTTGCTTGTCTCTACTGCACGTTCGATGGCAGTAACTGACGCGCCATAGGAGTCTACGACGCTGGATCTCGTTGCCCAGGTCCCTCACGTCAATCCCTCGCTGGCTCAGTGCTGTCTCATAGCTCGGAAGAGGAGGCGCTGTCGGCACATTACCAGCTCGAAATAAGCTTGCTCGCTGGCATCCTTACGTCGTGCTTGGCAACCCTTCGGGTCCTAGCCCACGTCGCGGCAACCTTTGGCGGCACGCCAAATCCTTTTCTGCGCTAAAACAGCTCGGCTAGCTCCTTTTCCGCTCTTGGTGACGCACTTCCTTCACGTTGGCCGAGATGGAGAAAAGGCGACATGTGCGGGGTTCGGCTAAGCCGAAAAATAATGAAGGAAAAAGGTGTCTAGATGCAGATGACTCTTTTCAGAGATGGCGACGTGGCAAGCTCGGGGGAGAGTTAGTAGGTGGAGAATGGGTGGCGCTTGTCGGACTTGAGCCGAGCACCGACTGTCTCGAGCGCTGCAGTCTTGGACTCTGTGCATTGATTTTGGAGATGAAGAAAGCGCCACGTTGTAAGTGCAAGACGAGCCTTCGCCGTGGATCTGATATGCTCAGGGTTATGCTCTCAAACATGATGTTTTCTGTTTCGCGAGCACGCACAAGACCCTGCATCAGCCTTGGTAGCTCGTCAACTCATACTGTGTACCGACGCTTCTGTGAGTTTGACGTTCTGTGGGATTATATTGCTGGCACGACAGCTCGTTCAGGGCGACAGTGTGAAGGAACAGTAGTCCAGCCCTGTACTACCTCGATCAGACTTGGATCAGCTTTTGAAGCCACACTTTGCGATCATACGATCACATCTTGCCAAGGAAGCATAGACGTTCAGTCGAACACAAAAACACTTGGTGGCGGTCGAGCGAACACACCCAGGTCCTATTCCGCGCGAGGAGCCGCAACCGCAGCAAAGCCACCACCACTCCTACTTTGGCTCTTTCTGCGGGATGCGAATGTCTCCTTCTGGCTTTTCGGGGAACGCAGCTGAACTCGAACTGTATGCTCCCATGCAATGGTGTCGGAACACTCGCGACCCAATCGAATGGAGCCGCTCGTTCGAGGTTATTTTCAGGTTCTAGATCTCGACGACCTTCACATGGTCGGACCCTGAACGGAAAGCGAAAAGTCGTGGGCAACCGTGCAATGAGCTCTCTTTCTTTTATTCCAGCTCTTTTTCCGAGGCACGCGTTTGGTAGATGCTAGTGCACGTGACTTAGGCGTCGGTGCTTTGATCGACTTCACTCAATGTTAGTTGAAGGCTCTCAACATTTCTCTCGCACCCCAAGTGAATCACGCCATCGATGCATGAAATGGTGTGCAGTCCCTGACAACGCCGGCCAAGATGCCATTCGCGCAGCCGGTGGTGTCAAAATGAGCTCCAGCTGCAAGCGTGCATCTACTCATTATCTCCACCCTGCACTTTGCACTCAGAAAGCGGTCCGAGCGTGACGTTTCTTCTAACGCCGCGATTCTACCGCCTTCCCCACGTACCTAAGCTGAGCAGCTAGTGGCTGGAAATTTCTGGTGTCGCCACGCTGGGGAAGCGTCGAAGAAAGATGTTGTGCTTGGAATGAGATTTTGTGTGTACGGGCTGCATGCAAGCTGTGGCGGGCAGCTCCGGCTCTTGGCTGAGGAAAGGGTCTGGACGGGATCGTCAGACGTCAGAGCGGACAAAGTACAAGAAGCTCCAGATCTTCCTACGCTTCACTGTTTCGATTCTTCAAACCATCATCACCACTTTGATATTCATATACGAAAAATGCCTGGCCTTCGTCTTGGATCCGTTGCACCCAACTTTACCGCCGAGACCACTCAGTAAGTGTCCTTGCATCCTTGATTCCACGCCTCTTAGAAGACACATTGTTCTAACCACTTGATTTTCTCTTTCGCTCTCTGCTGTGTTGTAGCGGAGTTCTCAACTTCCACGAGTATCTCGGTGATTCGTGGGGAATCCTCTTCTCGCACCCTGATGACTTCACCCCCGTGTGCACCACTGAGCTCGGTGAGGTAGCTCGCAAGGCACCCGAATTCGCCGCTCGCGGTGTCAAGATCATCGGACTCTCCGCCAACGACATCGCCTCGCACGATCGCTGGATCAAGGACATCAACGAAGTCGGCAACACCTCCGTGAACTTTCCCATCATCGGTGACAAGGACCGAAAGGTCTCCACCGAGTACGACATGCTCGATGCGCTAGACCCCACCAACGTCGACGCCAAGGGTATCCCCTTCACCGTCCGTGATGTTTTCGTCATTGACCCCAAGAAGGTCATCCGTCTCAAGATCAGCTACCCCGCCAGCACCGGTCGTCACTTTGACGAAATCCTCCGTGTCATCGACAGCCTTCAGATCGGCGACAAGTACCGAATCACCACCCCCGTCAACTGGCAGAAGGGCGACAAGGTCATCGTTCACCCCAGCGTACAGGGCGAGGAGGCCGAGAAACTCTTCCCTGGTTACGAGACCGTCAAGCCTTACCTCAGGTTCACCAAGGACCCCTCGGCTACCGCTTGATCCTCCAAAACTTCACCTTGCTTCTGTCACTAGGAAAGCTGCCGACCATGCTCGACTCTGTCGATTTTAAATCTCAAACCGATACATTTCACACACCTCGGAAAGCCCGACACACAAGATCGCGCCGTCCACAGTCTCAATCGTCAACAAAACGAATGCTTTGAACTACGTGAGACATGATGCAAGAACTGAACAAAGGCGGACAAAAGGATGATGGAGCGGAAACAACAATGCTGAGATGCGCGAAACAAGACCGAGTGCTGACAGGAGACACGAAAAATGCGTTCGATGCTGTGCGAGCGGAAAAAACGGGATGGGAAGATTATGTCCAACTACGCCCCTGAGAATGTGCGGGAAGAACGATCAAGAACGAGCCTGCTTCCACTCGACGTACTCGTCATACGTGCACTGCACCTTCTCGGATCTATAGCGCCTGACCCTCAACGACCTCCTTATATCGCTCGTGATCCTGCCATTGTACCCTGCTTTGCGAATCGCCGAATCGATGGCCTCTTCTTTCGTCCAACCCTGATCGGGAATCACGTCTGGCAGGTAGGTAGCGGTCAACACGTTCGGACCTCCAAAACGAGACTTTTTGGAGGCAGGGGCCGGCGTGCTGGCACCAGAACCACTCGAAGAGCTGGCACTGTCTTCTGCCATCTTGAGAGCTGTTGCAGGGTTGGGCAGATGGATGTAGATGCCGTGCACGCCCACCTCCCAGTCGAGGTAGTCGTCGCACTCCTCGAACCCAGTGAGCAGCGAGACGCCGCATTCGAGCCGAGAAAGTTCCGACTGCGAGATGGGGGAAAAGCGACGGTCCTTGAATGCCGAGATGCTGGCATATTCGGCGAGCCCTTGTGCGAGCGGGTAGGGTTCAAACGTGCCTATGCAACCTCTGAGACGAGGCGTTGGGGAAGAGGAAGACTTGCGAGGGTTGTGCGGAAAGATGTTCCAGGTGACAAAGAGCGGGTACTCTTGGTCATCGTCTTTGAAAGGAGGAGTAGGTTGTTGGCTGGGTCCGTGATTGAAACGTTGCTCGATGACCATGAAACAGTAGTAGCAATGCTCCATCTGGGCAGCTGACGAGGAGGAGGTTGACGGTGCCATGATGGTTTGATTTGAGGCTGGTGAAAAATCTCTATGATGCTACGAGATGCAGATGTTGCTATCGCTTGACGTGTGTCCGGTAGACAGTGGCGTATGGATCATGCACGGTAGAGTGGGCTGCAGCGATTCTGAGGCGACGTAGAGCGGACGTCGCTCGTTCGAACAACGTTGATGGTAGCGACGGGTGATGCCTGCTCACAACGACGCTCAGGCGGGTCGAATGTGGACTTGGTGTAGCAGTAGAGCTACTTGCGATGATCACGAGACTGGTCTTGAGAACTCAAATGCAGAGAAAAAGGGTGTTTTGGTGTTGGTAGGGAGAGGGAGAGATACCCACTTAGAGCAACGAGCTGACAGGTCCGAGCACAGCTGCCCTTGGAAAGCGCCGTCTTTGGTGGACCCTGCGTCCAGATAAGCGCTTCCGAAGCTCAGTTTCTTGGACTCGAGTTGAGCCATTGTGGAAAAAAAGTACTTGGAAATTCAAACCGAAAAAGATGTACTTGAAATACTGATGGCTGGGGCAGCAGCGCTGCACCATGCTAGAATGCTCACTCAGCATTGGTCGATCCTCTGTCGAAACACTCGTACTTGCAATTGTCGATCAACGCAAACGTCGATCCAATGATACCAGCTGGTTCCCAATGTTGTCAGTGACTGCTTAAGACCACATGGTCGCGAGTGTTGCAACCAGGTTGTTTGGTCTCGAAGACATTGCTTCGGCCGGTAGCTAGCATGGCGCAAAAAAGACGAGTCTGTGCGGCTCTCTCCGTGACCGGATTTCA
The DNA here is from genome assembly GCF_000403515.1 of Pseudozyma hubeiensis SY62. NCBI lineage: Eukaryota > Fungi > Basidiomycota > Ustilaginomycetes > Ustilaginales > Ustilaginaceae > Pseudozyma > Pseudozyma hubeiensis. The sequence continues at coordinate 53,280 of NW_012133807.1, read as the reverse complement.
TGACATCAGTCTGCGCTGTCTACAGGCCTGACCTCGCGCCGTGCTTCGTTCGGAAAATGCAGACCAACACAACGTGTCCGCACGCCTTGCAGATTTCGGGCAGTTTCCCTCTGTCAACGTGCCCCGAGTTGCGTTGCTGCGTTGGATGCCTCCACACACACACACAGCACAGACGCGCCAGTTGTGAAAAATGTGGCTCTCGATGCTGATGATCTGCGCGGGCCATGTCTCGCTGTGACCCTGATTCAAGCCCTGGCTTGATCCTTTGCTGGCTGCATCCCTGGATCGTGGCAGCCCGTGAAGCTCTGTCCTCTGCCTGTCCCCCGGTTGGATTACAAATAGCGGGCCGTCTAGAGCCAACGCGATTGCACCTGATGCTCCTTTCCATCCAACCACAACCTGAGACTCTTCTCCATTCGAGATCAAACCATCGCAAACATGTCTAACCTTCCAGGACTCCTCATTGACATTGTAAGTCTTAGCATCGTCTCATCCTCCCCTTCTCAATAATCTCATGCTGACCCTTCCTCTCGCACAAATCTCCACTTTCTGTCGTACAGCCTCGCAACCCGATCCTCGCCGTCGGAATCCCCGTTGCGGTCGGCGTCGTCAACGGCTTTGCCACCAAGTCGTCCAACTACTCTGCCGACTCCGTCTGGTACAAGTCGCTCAAGAAGCCCTCGTTCAACCCTCCCTCGAGCTACTATGGTATCGTCTGGCCTGCGCTCTACGCCTCCATGGGTTGGGCTTCCCACTTGACCGTCAAGGCTCTCGACCGCACCCCTCCCGGTCTCGGCCGCGACACCGCCAAGAAGGCCCTCTCGCTCTACTGGATCCAGCTCGGTCTCAACGCCCTCTGGTCGCCCCTCTTCTTCGGCGCTGGTAACGTCGGTCTGGCCCTCGTCAACATCGGCGCTCTCACCGGTACCGTAGGTCTCTGGGCTAACACCGTCAAGGATGTCGACGAGACCGCTGGTTGGTTGGCCGTCCCTTACGTCGGCTGGATGGTCTACGCCACTTACCTCAACGCCAGCATCTGGTGGCAGAACTACGGCTCCGCCAAGTTCGGAAAGTTGAAGAAGGAAGCCAAGGACCTCTAAACGAGACAATTCCTCGGCTGATCTAGCGGACAAATGCATGTATTTCTATACACTCCGGAATTCCTCCAATCTGATTGACTATTCTACTACAATACACGTTTGACAATGCTATCAGGCGTGACGAACCGAACTCTGATCGGTATCCACACTATCCCTGCGATTCTTGATCGGCATAAACTGACGATCCGGATCGTCCTGACCGAAGAATACGGTAGATCCTTCGACCATACCTCTGTCTACCCTGCTGTCTCTGCTCGAGTGGGCTTCGAGTTTGGCCATGGCGTCGTCGAAGTCCATGTGTGTGGTGAGCGGACGTCGGGGGAGCGGGGTGAGGGCGTGTCGGGCGTCGAGGTTGATCGAGAGGATGTTGGAAGAGTGTGCTCCCTCGGAGACGCTGATCAGGAGCGAGTACTGTTGCTGCACCGAGGTGGTGGAAGCGATGCTTGAGGCGGAGCTGTTGTTCGAGCTTGTCGTGGTGAGGGGGGTGGGGGAGTTGCGTTCGTACACTTCGAACGTGATCGAAGCGAAGTAATCCAAAGCAGGGATCTTGGGCATGACCACGTTGAGTTCGCTAGCGAGAACCAAGTTGAGCAAAGTATGGATGTGAGACTCCTTGGTAAAGTATAAACTGCAAATACCCTTCGACTCCTTGGCTCCTTTGAGATCTTCCACAATGTTCTTGAGCAGAGGCATGCTGGTCAGGAACCCAATCTCTTCCTTCTCCGAATCCGTGATACCGTACTCCCTCGGACAGATGAACGAAAACAACGCCAACGCTTTCCGATACAGCTCGTGAAGATGCACCAGCTTCTTGTCCAGATCCGAATCCTGGACCGCGGGATCCGAAAAGACGGTCTCGATGAACTGTCGATTGTGCAGGCCATCGTGGCTCAACATGTCGTACAGTTCGCTCGATCGCGATGGATCGTGTGGATCCTCCTCAAAGTCGTTGAACAGCTTCTCCCAGCGTTCTCGGAAGAGCCCAGGTGTCTCGTGCGTACACCATCTCGTCTGAACACGATCGATCCCTTTACCCAACGTCTTGTAGTTCGACCTCATCACCTCCCTCAACTTGCCCAGCAACGCAGCGATGTCCAGCGCCAACCTCGCCGGTGGCGGCAGATCCTCCGGCCAATCATCCGGCACGTTCCCCGCTTCGGGAGAATCCGGCCTCAAGGACGCCTTCAACTTCTTCTTGACCACATCCATCACATCCTTGGCCGCATTGCTGTCGTCCAACAAATCCTTGCGTATAATCATCTCCTTTTCCCCGCTCGATTCGTCCAGAAACGCAGCGGCGAAGATCTCGGCGCTAGCGGTGACCCTCCTCTCGCTCGAAGTGTAGACGGTGCAGTTGGACAGCGCATCGGCGTTCATGATGATCATATCCTTGCGCATGTTGTTGCCGAAATCCTTGGCTTGGTGACGAGCGGCGTGGGAGAACTCACCGCCCCATTTGATGATGAGTTGCATCTTGGAGAGGTCGCCGGAGTCCTTGTCGAAGCTGGGCTTGATCTGGACTTTGGTACCGGGTAGGTCCTTCTTGCGGTTGATGAGTTGGATGATGAGTTCGAGATCCGAGGTGTTGGCGCCGGGGAGGGAGAGAGCTTCCGAGGCGGCGGTGGAGACGAGATCGAGCTGCGTGCGCAGGATGATCTCCTCGCGTCGACCTTGGAGCAGCGCGATCAGCGGGGCAGCCCATGTCTCGGAGGGTTTGAAGGATCGTTTGAGTTTCTGTTTCGGAGTTCGATCGCCGTGACGGAACACAGTGACGGAGGCTTTCAAATTCCAAGCGGACCTCTCGCGTTCGCGAGGACTCGAACTTCCCATCCCGCTCCCAGAGCTTCCGATAGGTCTTCGGACGACGTTGTTCTTACAGAATCGACTGAGGATCTCTGCGCACTTGTCGTAATAGAAGTCGTTGCCCTTGACGAAGCTCCAGCCGTTGACGTCGATGACGTAGCTCTTGCCTCCGACCCGGAGCAGATCGAAGCCGCAGATGTTTTGCTTGAAGGCTTTCGAAATGGATGTGGCCATCTTGATCTCCTCGTCGCTGAGCTTGGTGATGTATCGGATCTCCTTGCCGTCCGGGTTTCGCTTGACGACGCCGTCGACGACGGGCGACTTTCGGGTTTCGGCGTGGACAAAGTGTGGACCGATGGTGTAGACCTTGATGTCCTCGGCGTTGTCGACGTCCATAAACTCTTCGTAGATGTAGGAACCGTCGGTTCGAGGTTCGACGAGATTGGGATCGTACTCGGACGACTTGTTGCCTACTTTGCGGAACAACCTCCTGGCACCACCGCCTCTGTTTTTGGGGAAATAGATGTGGATGTTGTGATCCTCGCCCGAAACTGGTTTCTCCACGAACGGCTTTGCAATCTTCCTCTCGCCGATGACCAAGTGATCGTAGCCGTCCATCTTACACTCCTTGGGCTCTCTATCCTTCCTCAAATCCGCGCCCACCCTCTGCTTCAGATCTTCGATGATCACATCCTCCAAATCCGGGCCGCCATCCCTATCCACCTCCAACCTCCTCGGCGTCGGCACACCTACACTATCCAAGATGGCCAGCACGGCTCTACGATCCCACAGCACCTGCTGGAGACGCAGATCGTTGACGAGCACAGGCTTGCGCAGATCAGCATAGGAGATGGCCTTGTCGAGCGGGAAACCAGTGGAGAAGAATGAGATGAGGACGTCGACGATGGGCCAATCTTGCACGGGTTCGTCGAGGATGACTTTTTCGCCAAAGATGGTGACGTCGAATTCCTTGGTGCTGATGAGACGGTTGAGGATGTTCTGCATGGGTTTGCTGCGGGCCTTGCGGTCCATGGCGGCTACGCCTAGCTGGATCCTCTCCATCTTTGGCGAGCGTAAACGGGGGAGGGACAAGCTTCGATGGTGATGATGATAAGAAGTGGAGTTTGTGAGAAGATGTCTCGATGTCGTCTTCACACACAAATTTGAGACAGAAAAACGAACGTGCGCACCCATAATTCCACAAAACAAAGTTCATGAAATCCGAAAATCGAAAAAAAGGTATGCGGCTCAAGACGGAGTGCAGCTGTAGAAGCAGGGATTGATATAAATATCGCCGCGGATAAGTATGCACAGCGCTTCAACCTCGTAGATGCAGAGGCAAAGCGATCCGACTCTAGTTGGATGCCGAGCATTCGATGTACGATGGTCGGTTGAACTGGGATATTGCGGCAATACACGCAGTCCCTGGGTGAAGTTTTGCTGTCTGGGAAAAGTCAGAGAGCGACGTGCGCACGTGGGTCCCATCATATCTCTCGGAACAGTCTCGGACGGTGTTCGTCTGGCTCACCTTTCACCAACTGGCATGAGCGACAGCAGCCTTGGGATGCGATACCGAATTGAGGAACAGCCAGGCCCGACAGCGACGCACACCGAGGCAGAGGCAGCAGCAAAGATCCGAAGCAACCGCTTGTGCCTTTCTGGAATAAGCCCCTTTCTCAACAAGCTTTGATTCTGGCAGGACACCGCGGCTCGGCTTGACCGAAACAGAAACGAAAGAGACCCCACGCACGCGTTAATTTTGACCGGTAAATTATGGTAAATGCGTGTTTGTTTCGCTTTCCGCTGTCAACACAGCCGAAGAGCAACACTCGACACTCGTCCCTGTCCTCCTTCTTGATCGTCTGCCACCACCATCTCGACTCCATCGCAGGCTGCAGGAGCACAGCTTCCCTCTACCACACATCACCATGCCTCGACCACACTCCATACGCTCTCTACAGATGCCAATGCGTCATCACGATGCAAACAGCCCTTTCCCAGCAGCTCCACCGTCGCCATCACTCTCAACAACAACCCGTGCCTCGCTCGACTTTCCCTCCCGACCTTCGGTTTTGATCACCCGCGCCGATCTGCGAACCTCGCTCTCTGCCTACGAATCGCTGCTCGCCTCGGCCAAGGCCTACACCTCGACCATGCTGTCCATGGCCAAAGCCTCTTCCGACTTTGCCTGCTCGCTCGAAGCCTGCGCTCGCGTCAAGGGAGCCCACGAATCCGGCCCCGGTCTGCAAGCTGCCTCCGGTCTCCACTTCCTCAAGAGCAACTACCTCCAACTCCTCTGCGACACCTTCTGGAAGGATTTCTCCATCCCGCTCCTCTCCCACTACGACACCTACCGTTCCGCCTGCACAGACCGCCAAGTTTCGCACGACAAGGCGGTCTCCCAGAAATCCAAGGAACTCAAGGAAGCCGAAGCACGCAACAACCGTGCCGGTAGGAAAAAGGAACGCGATCTCAACTCGTTCCGTCGAGCTTTGGCTGAACTTCAGTCCCACGTGGATGCGATCGACGACCTCAAAGCGAGCTACTACATCGAGGTGTTGGAGGCGGAGCAGGAGGTTTGGCAGTTTATCGAGAGCAAGGTTGCGTTGGTGGTGAGGTCGCAGATCGAGATCAGCGAGAGGATCAGCAGTAAAGGGTTGAACGATCCTGTGTTGGAGTCCATGTTGGCGACGATCCCGGATCCATTTGGAAGCTATGGTCCTGCGAAAACGGATGGGGAGATTTTCAGTATTTTGCCTCCGATCTCGTTGATCAGTTCGGGTGCGAATAGTCTGCACAACACGAGTACCGAGGCAGCGACGACGACCGGGGGGAACGATACTAGCGCCACGGATGTAGATGTGGGCGAAGAGGGTGGGAAAACCGTGTTGCCGGCAAACATCATGTCTCCGTCCACACCGAGCAAAGGTTTGACGAGAGCAGGGGTGAAGGTTTCCAGCAACACACCTACCCGCGCTGGTGGTGGTGATGAGCTACCATCGGCCTCGACGCCGAAGAACAAAGCTGCTTCGAGCGGGTCTTCCGCCGCAACGCCCAAAGCACGTTCCAGCAGCAAACCGGCGGCACTCAACGGTCCGACTCACTTGGCACGCGATTCGCTGCTCGGCTTGTCGTCTGTCTCGGAAGCGACGACCGCGGTTACCAGCGATTCGCCGAACACCGCGACTGGTGGACTGTTTGGATCGGAAAGCATGGATTTCGAAGACTTGCTTTCCCGCGAACCTACCGCACCTTCTGAAACGAAACCGACACCAGAGATCGTCTCATCGGATGAGGCGGGAAACGATGCAGCTGCAGAAGCGACCGCAGCAGGTCGATTGCGACAGGTACTCAGCATCATCGAGGAGGACGTCAACGGTCCGTTGAGTAAAGCGGCTGCCATGGGTACTGCGTCGAGACGCGTCAGTGGGGTGTACGATGCCGGTCCGGATCCATTTGCTAGTCCGACCAAGAAGAACGAGGGCAAGAATCGAGATGGAGATGAAGTGGGTGATAAGGAGAATGCCGATGGTGGAAAGGAAGGTGGTTCGAGTAGGCATAGGAGATCCTCGTCCAAGCTCAGCATCGACTAATGCATGGTTCTTCTGTTGCTCTCTCAAGTACTTGTCGTGTTCGTCTGTTTGTCAATGATATACCCCCCCTGTTCGATTCACATTCAAGTCCGGTGTGCGTGTCGAGTGACACAAGATGAAGGCGTCGAGGATGATGTTAGTGGCGGAGTAAGTGTTAACGCACGAGAAGGTGTTGCAAGAGAAGAAGCCAATCGAAAGGCCCTTTAAAAGCAGAAAAAAGGGTTCGACGCAGGTCATTCCGAAAAAAAACACAACGTCACTGCGCGTGCTGCCGGTCGAATGACACTGCGTCAATTGTTGCAGAGCGGCTCGCTCATTGGTTCACATCGCCGTCGACAATTGTCGTTGCATTGGCTTGCACACTACACGAGGATCAGGGTTCCGCGAGGGTGATGTGGAAGAAGGAAGCAGCTGACTTCGAGTTGACATTGTCAAGCCTGGATTGGATGGCGCTACGGTACAACATTCGGATGGGGCAAAGACAGCGAGTTTCGGACCTAGAGCAATAAAGCTCTCCCGACGTATTCCACAGGGTTTCGTCGTTCGGCAATGCCGAAACGGGGTTGACGATCACTTACTCGCTTTAGAGCATACTCTCCTGGCGGCTTGAGGGAGAGGCAACCGAGAGCTGGTTTGTTTGGGATTGTTGCTGCACGAAAGCGTAACGTCTTGCAGCTAATTTCAAACACAGATGAGATGCCTAAGAGAGCGAGTTGTGGGTCGCGTGAGTGCTCGTCACCCTTGTGTGTCGCCAAAAATGTGGAGTTAGAGTTGGCAAGGGAAAAGGCGAACGGACCACATCCAGCGCGGTTTCCATCGTCATGTGCCTCGTTCCAGACAGGCTTGTCAACTCAGCCCCAAGCCAAGCTCTATTTAACCCTTCCCTCTCTTTCCCGCTTTCCATCCTCCATCACCATCACCATCACAACTCACATTCAAACACCCTCGACATTGACAACCACTTCCTTTCACTCTCTCTTTCTATTTACATCCTCTCCGCAAAACCTTTTCTCGTTTTTTTCGCAACCATGAAGCAATTCCACAAAGTAGTCTACAAACCCGACTCGCAATCCACCGACGAATTCATGGTCATCGTCAACCCCGAGGAGTACAAGGCCTGGATCAAAGGTGACAAGACCATCCCTCTCGCGGATGTGGTCGACTCGTTCGATGTTTTCCACACCGGAACCGGTGCTCAGGGGATCATGGGTAGACCGTCAAAACAGCAGCTCGAAACCGTCTTCGATTCGCACAAGGACGTCGACGTCGTTACGCACATCTTGGAACGCGGTCAGTTGCAGGCGGCTAGCCAGAAGGAAGCCTACAGCACGACGAACGACGCTAAGCAGGGTCAAAACACTACGTCCAAGGGTAGCGGTGCCGGTTTCGGTGGTCGTTAATACCCCTCAACACAAGGAAACACAAGGTGAAGAAGCAGGGAGATTGGTGTTGAAGACGAAAACACAGGGGAGATGTTGTAGTCCTCGAATGCTCATGTTATTCCCCCCATGCCCAACAAACCATAATCTAATGTGAACCCGAACAAACAATGATCTTCTCCACACGCAGTGCACCTGTCAAAAGACTGTGGTCACCCACTTCAGTTCGATCACAAACTTGCATGGCGGTTCAACAAGCAACCTCATCATTCCGCATTCGTGGCTTTGTTTTTCTCATGGGCTTTGCATTGAGCATCTCTTTTTCAACCTGGCATAGTTGCGATCCGCTCATCGTCTTCTCCTACCACCACTTCTGGCAGCCTCCCTTCTGTTGCGCCTAGACGCCCTGATGTTGGCCTCCTCCAACTTCTCGAGATCGTCGTCGTTGAGTCGTTCCAGCAGCGGACCGAATTCGCGTGATTCGAGCCAATCGCGCCAGATGCCGTCGAGCGGTCGTGGGCCGCGCGAGAGGATCTCCCTCACCGTATAGGTGGCATTGTGGAGACGTTGCGATGCGCTCAGTGCGGGTTCGGGGGCAGAGGCGGGGGCGGAAGCGAGGGGGGTGGAAGTGCCGGGAGTGGCGTCGGATTGCATGTTGGAGATGCGCGCCGAGGAACGCGTGGCGGGGATGGGCGCGGTCGAGACGACGGGTGTGGGTTGGATGGCGGGCGTAGAGGTGCCTTCGCGCGTAGGTGCAGCAGTGGCGGTGGCGGTGAGGTGCAACGTCTCGACATCTTCTTCGTCGTCATCGCCGTCTTCGCCTCGAGCTGGTGTTGCCGCTTCAGTGGTCTCCTTAGCGTCGTCCGTCGCACTCGCCACTCCCTCTTGAGCAGCTATCGTCGACTTTTGATCTTCTCCATCATCCGCGACTGCAGCGGGCTGAACCGACGGCTCGCGCGTCGTGTTGACACCCGTACCATCAGCCGACGGCATCTGCGACTCGGAATCACCACGCTCGAGCTTCTTGCGCTGCTTCTCGAGCTTCTCGGCATGCAATTCGGCCCAGGCAGCCTCGATCTCCTTCTCCTTGTCCTTCAACACCCTTCCGCTGCCCCCTAGCTGCAACTCGAGGGCGGCACGCTTGTGATTGATGAGCTGTTCGCGTACGCTGTTGGCGATGAGCGCTTGTGCTTCACCGGACAATCCGAGATCGTCGCAGAGCTTCCTTGCGAAGGATTCGGGCGTGAGAGGAGAACAGAGATCCCATTCGAGTCGATCGCGGAGCATGTGTCGCAGTATTTGGACTTCGTAATCAACAATGACGCGAAGATCGTCTTCAAAGTCACCGAGGCCTTGACCGGCGTCGAGTCGTTTCGCCATCTGTTTGCGCCATCGTCGCTGCTCTTCATCGCTTCGTTCCAAGCCCCAGTTCCATGGACGCCCCTCCTTTGTGGCCTCTTCGTCTGGGTCGTACTGGCTGCGTTCGGACTCGGGGAGCGCCAATTCGCCTTGTTTGGAGGCGAAGCGTGCAGATGCCCAGACTCCTCCCGCGGCAGGCTCCATCTCGATGTCGGCGACACCAGTGGCATCGTCGATCTGCTGGTTGATCATGTTCATGATCTGGGTAGCGTAGGGCTCGACGGGGATATCGAGATCTTCGAGCAGAAGCTTGGCAAAGTGGTGGGGAGAGATGAGGCGCTCGTTCATGTTCCAGGTGAAAGAGTCTTTGATGCGATACTGCTCGGCCTCGAGATCGATCTTGATGGGGACCAAGATTTCGCTCTTGCCTGCTTGACGCGCGAGATCGTCGTCGGTGTGGTAGACGTGGTTTGTGCGGTGGAAGACACGCTTTGCGATCATTTTGGAAGCTGGTGGTGGCAGACCGAGATAGGCGCGGGAGGAGTCCTGTTCGGCATCGTCTTCGAGACCTCGCTTGAGACCTCGCGAGCCAGCCTCATCCTCGGTTGGTACTTCCTCTTCAAACTCGTCGTCTGAGCTGCCTGCTTCGGCATAGCGAATGAAGCCGGCAGCGGCACGTCTGCTGCGCCCACTGGCGCGGGAGGAGCGATAGGGTGTGGAACCACCGGAAGGGTCATGGCCTGGCGTGCTGAAGGGATCAAGAGGTTTGCCGGATGGGTCGTACCATTCGGATTGAGGCATGGACTGGAGGAGGTTTGTGGTTCCGGCCTTGATGCGCGCGGGGAAGGTGCTGTACATTGCCTGCGGGATGGTGGGAGCGGATGCTGCGGTACCGCATGGTCTGAGCGGGGCAGAAGGGGTGCCCGGAGCTATAGGAGCGGAACCTCGACCCATGAAGTGAGTATGTGGGAGCGCTTGCAATTGCAATTGGCTTATGACCTGCGGCTCTGCTGGTATGTTGACAGATGCTCCAAAGGAGGGTTGTGAAGGATGCATGGTCAGGTGTTGGTGTTGACCTTGTATCAAGCCGCTGCTCGAAGCGGAGGGCGTTTGATGGAACTGCGGACGTTGTGCTGATGGTTGTGGATACGCAACGGGCGAAGCATAGGATGTAGCTTCGTAGCGCGAAGAGCTTGAAACGCCATTGGCCATAGCTGCGGGTGTAACGACGGACGCGTGTGAAGAGGAAGCAGCAGATGCGGATGGTATCGATGCGGGCGCCGGAGACTGGTGTGCCGATGTCGATTGGCGCGCGGACCGACGTGGACGGTCCATTATGTCGGTTCGTATCTGGTGCGAGCTCGAGACCGATCGACGGCGAGGCAGCAGTCCCAGATTCGCGGCGGCGTCGCTGATAGTATCTGGGCCTCTCGTGCGACCGATGTGGTGTCGAAGGATGGGAGCGAGGTGCGGATAGCCGATACGGTTGGTGATGTGTGCGATCGAAGGATGAGAAGCGCAACCAAAGCACGAAGGAATGAAGCAATTGCTTCTCAAACACTCTGTGAAATCCATCGCTCGCCGCGACACTCAAAGACGCGCTTTCGCTTTCTCCTCAATTTAACGTTCTTTTCCACTTTGGCACTTCTCCCGCGTCACATCTCTAGATAGCCCTCCCCGATTCACCCGATCCCCTCTCCGCCAAGAAGAAATGCGACCTTTTTGACAGCCTTCCTCCTCGCCTTGTCCTGCTCCACTTGCTGCTCAGTAGTGCAGGGTCCTCTTCCTTATCCCTCATCATCGCCATCCCACATGTTCACACCTGCAACCAGATCAAGCGGTCTGCGCGCCCTCCGAGCGCATCGCAACGCAGCCTCGGCCTACCTCCCGTGTTGCGGCGGCATCCCTCGCTGTGCCCGATCAACAGAAGCATCCCAAACACACTTTCGCACACAGGCAACGTCTTCCGCTGTGGCAGGACCTTCAAGACCGTTCTCATCGTGTCCACGGCGTCAATCCCCAGCGCATTTCGAGGTATCAACGAATAGCGCAAACAATGATGCGCATTACGGTGCCTTCCCGACACGCACACATACCTGCGGTGAGCTGAGGGCCTCGCACGATCAGCAGCAGGTCGTTCTCACCGGCTGGCTGCGGTCCTCTCGACAAGTGTCGAAGCAGCTCGGCTTCTTCACCCTCTTCGACCACACCGGTAGTGTTCAGCTCAAAGTACAACCAACAGACGCATGCCCCAATCTCCTCGACCATCTCTCTTCGATACCCTTGCAGAGCGCCATCCTGATCAGTGGAACAGTGGCTTTGCGACCAAAGCAAGATTCCAAGGCAGATCAGTCCACCGGCGCGATAGAGATCCTACCCGATAGCTTCATGCTCCTCAATCCAGCTACGAAAGATCTGCCCTTCCAGCCATCCGACTCCGTTCATGCATACAGCGTCTCGAGCGAGCTTCGTGCTCGGTACAGATATCTGGATTTGCGACGTCCATCGCTCGCCCGAAATATCCGGCTGCGCAGTCGTATCACACATGCAGTCAGGAACCATCTCTATGACCACGGATTCCTCGAGATCGAAACTCCCATACTTCTCAGATCCACGCCCGAAGGCGCTCGCGAATTCCTTGTTCCCACTCGAACCTCGTCTACTGCCAACAACTCGGCAGAACCCTCCTTTTACGCCCTACCACAATCCCCGCAGCAGCCGAAACAGCTCTTGATAGCATCCGGAGTCACTGACAAGTACTTCCAAATCGCAAAGTGTTTCCGCGATGAAGACGGACGCAAGGATCGTCAACCCGAGTTCACTCAGATCGACCTCGAGATGGGCTTTGTCAGTGGTGGACCTGAAACGGCTGCAGAGGCACAGCAGCCATCGTCACATGCAGCGCACGAACATGCCGATCCTCGCGATGCTTCAGGTCAGTGGAGGATCGGCGGTCACCAGGTTCGCGACGTCATCCAAGGCCTGGTCAAGCGCATTTGGGAGGCTGCCGGCAGAGGCGCCTTGCCCGATCGCTTCCCTGTCATGTCCTACTGGACAGCCATGACGCGCTACGGATCAGATAAGCCCGACCTACGATACGCTCTTTCCCTTCACGACATCTCTGCAGGCTTCAGATCTTCGTCTGAGCCAGAGCTTCCCGATCTTGACGCATCGCGTGTTAGCCTCGAGATCTTGCCGTACCAGCATCACGCCGCCGGTTCGCTGTCCAAAAAGGAACTCGAAAGCCTCCTCTCGCCCTTCAAAGGCAAAGTCGAACGCTTCCGCATCTCATCAAAGGACAACGTTCACGAGTTAGCCGCGCTGCTGCTCAAGAAGAGCAACTTGACGCGTTTGTTCCTCGGTCAGGAATTCGAGAACGATCTTCCCGCTTCCGAAGTCGACGTCGAACACCTCGCTCAGACCTTGCTTATTGCGATCGAGTCTGAGTCGCGAGAGGCGGACTCATCCGAGCCGGTCGATGTGTTTGTCTCGATGCGACCGAATCCACCAGAGGGTGGCAGCACCGCATTAGGAGATGTACGCAAGCTTCTCGCCGCCGCTCTATGCTCCAAGAGCCTGCTCACTCTTGACGCCGACGCGTTCACCTGGATCACCGAGTTCCCCCTCTTCACACTCGCTGATGACGACAAGAACCTCCTCTCCTCCCTCTCCTCCTCCTCGTCCACCACTGCTTCCACACGATGGCAGTCATCACACCATCCATTCACCGCTCCCGTAGCCTCCGATATCCCACTCCTCCTCTCCTCTGCCCACAACCCTTCCAGCATCGCCTCCATCCGAGGTCAGCACTACGACCTCGTTCTCAACGGTCAAGAGATCGGCGGCGGCTCCGTTCGAATCCACTCGCGCAAACATCAGCAACACGTCTTTTCCGAAATCCTCCAACTCGATTATTCCGAACAGGCGAGATTCTCCCATCTGCTGCATGCTTTGGACTGTGGGGCTCCACCTCACGCTGGTATCGCGTTGGGTTTCGATCGTCTCATGGCCATCCTCTGTGGAACGGAAAGCATCAGAGACGTCATTGCCTTCCCGAAACAGGGTTCAGGAGTGGACCCGCTGTTCGGATCTCCTGCACCACTGAGAGGCGTGGACGAAGATCAAGGTGCAGCTGAAAAGTTACTTCGAATGTACGGTTTGACCAAATCCTCTCCCTCACAATAACATATCGTCGTCTACCATTGCTATCACTAGAAATACAAATTTTCTGCCCACTCCTTCACACCATGTTCCTGAGCAACACCTTGTAACACCCCTCATCATACGGCCTTCCATCCTTGACGAAAAACACCGTATCCTCAAAAACCCTCTCGCACCTACTACACGTAAAACACTCCGGATGCCACTTACCCCCCAACGCACTAATCAGATCCCCCAGTACCGGCTTCTTGCAACCCTTACACCTCGGCTTGTGCAGGTTCACATGGCACTTTTCGCAATACGGATACCCCTTGTGCACTATGAACTCCATCCCACCGTGTTTGACTTTTCCGTTCTCGTCGGCGGTCATCAGAGCGGGATCGCTGCCTGCTGCTGAACCTGCGGCTTTGGGGTCGAGGAAAGGATCGCCACAGTTGGCGCAGAAGAAGTGCAGCTCGTGGTAGCACCGTTCGTGGGTCTCCCCATCCGACCCAGTCAGCTCTTCGTCCGACACCGTGATGTACCGTTCGTCGACGATCGGCGTACGACAGTGGAAACACCGTTTCGAGAAGAGTTCGTGGTAGTCGAAGTGGCAATAGGGTAGACCATCGTGCTCGTAGAAGGCAACGTGTTCGAGTCCTTCGGAACAGTGAGCGCAAACGAAACATCCTGGGTGGTAGGTAGTGCCGAGCGCATGGACCACTTTCCCCGCGATCCACTTGCGACACCCTTGACACCCGGCTCCGCTGCCCACGGACGACGCCGAGACACGACCGTTGCCCGCTGAACCTTGATGCGGAGAAGCATTTGTCGAGGCAGAGTGACTTGTACCTGCACGCTGCGATTTGGCAGACGGCTCAGCGGAGAACGACACCGAGATCGAAGGGCCCTTTGATCCGGTGCTCGTCTGCGATCGTGCGTCATCGTCATCCGCAGTAACAGAGATCATCGGCCCTGCGTTCGGGGACGCATCGTCTTCGTCGGCTCCGGAGATCTGAATCGAGGGTCCCACTGCAGACCCATCGTCGTCGTCTCCAGGCAAAACGATCGTCGGCATTGCAACGGCCGACGCGGGAGCCTGCTGAATCATTTTCTGACCGGGAGGTGGCCCAGCTCGCGAAACGCTACTGCCGCGTCGACGCCTGGGCTTCTCCGGCTCCTCTTCCGGAGCATCAAAGCTGAACACGGGAATGCTGGGAGCCGTCGTGCTTGCACCAGGCGCAGCCGATGCAGGTGCGGTATCGTGCTGGCTCACCGACATGTTGACCATCGAGTCGACCAGCTGCACTGTATCTTGATAGCGTGCAGGCTCGTGACGACGTGCAGGTTGCGACTGTGGTGCTTGTGCATATACAACGTCCGGAACAGGACCCTGCGCAGGGGCATCCTGGAAACGCGCTGGAGCCGATGCTGGTGTGTGATCGGCTGTTTGTGCTGAAACAGGCTCCGGAAGGGCACGGGCGCGCACAGGACTTGCGTCGATGGATCGGTTGAGTGCAGAGCCGGCGCTTTGGCTGGCTCGATGAGCTGCTTGCACAGCTGTTGTGGGCGAATCGGTGTACTGCTGCGGCACGGTGCGTGTGGGAGTGCCGTTGGAAGGTGCGACGGGTTCGCTCTGGCTGGCAGGAAGCTCAGGGTTAGCCGCTATCCTTGTCGGTGGCAGAGGAGGCGAGAAGGTGGTACTGGCTAGAGCGCTGCGGAGTGGACGTCTTTGCGGAACGCCTCTGGCCATCAGGGCTTCGGCTGCGAGACGCACACTCTCGGTCCGATTCAGCGCCGAGGCGGGGAGACGGGACGTGGTCCCCGCGACGGGCGATCCTGGACTGCTGGGATCTGATGCTCTGGCCAGGTTGGATGAAACGTAACTGGACCCTGCAGACACAGTCGCGGGTGAGCCCGACGAAGGTGGTCTAGGAAGGTCTCGCCGGACACTGGCGCGATTGGTGAGACCGATGGGGCCCGTGATGGGAGAGCCAGGTGCCGATGGGTTGGACGAGGTGCGCGTAGGCTGAGGCAGTGGTCTGCGAACAGAGCCGACGGAGGAAGCAGTGGATTGTCTGCTCAGCTCGCTCACGTACGGTGGTTGCGGTGATGTTGCAGACGTGGGCGGAGAGCTGACGTGCATCGGCGGAGGGACATGAACGTTCGGTGGCAGAGGGGACATCGGTGCACCCGCCGAGACAGGAAAGGCGATGCCTGCTTGCTGAGGCGACGTCACGATTGCACCAGGATGTTCCCACGGCTGCTGCAGAGGTGGCGATGTGATGGGAGAATACTGAGCGGGTGATGCCGCCTGCTGGTACGGTGCTTGGCCGTGGGGCGCTGGTACCCAGGGCTGCTGCTGTTGCCGAGGCGTCACGCCGTAATGGGTCAAATGCGGCGAGATTGCTGCAGAGTGCGTCGGTACGTGCTGAAGATGCGTTGCGGGCACTCCGTTCACCATGGCATAGCTAGCAGGTGGCTGAGCGGCAGAGTAAGGGTACGCAGAGGCAGGTGCTGGAGCGGCGGTGGGATCGTATGCGGCCGGATGCACGGGTAAAACACCGTTCGAGGGCGGCGGTTGCGGCGCATAGATGCTTGCGTGTGCTGTCTGAGAGTAAGAGATGACGGGAGCACTGTCCCTACGCTCCCTTGGATAGGGGGCGTAGCTAGACCCCGAGTTGTGGTCCGAGTAGCTGTGTGCCATGGCAACTGAGGTGGGTATGGGTTGTTGTGCTTGCGCATACGCGGGGTCTGTGGCGGCAGCATAGGGCAAGTGCTGTGCTACATGAGCGGACTGCTGTGGCTGTTGCTGTTGCTGCGGCGACGGCTGGCGATGATAGAGCTGCTGGTGCTGCTGCTGCTGCAGCTGATGCTGATAATTGTAGAATGCGCTTGGCGCTGGTGGAACCGGATTAGAGGTGACCTTGGAACGTGCTCGTTTGATGGGCGACGCAGGCGTGGTGGACGAAGCAGCTGCCTCCTTGAGGTCGCTGACAGACGATCTTCGCGAGCTTGGAGGCTCTGGAGAGTGTGAGCTCGGAGGAAGGTAGCCGCCGCGTGTGTGCGAGTCGTTCACGGTGCTGCCCTTCTGAAAGGACAAGGGTTCGTACGATGAGCTCCTGCGTGGTTTCCGGACCGCGGTGGAGGGCGGAGGCGGAGGAGCATGAGCGAGCCAGGCGGACGACATGTCTACGGGTTCTTGAACCGGCATCTCGAGGGTGGGATTTCAGGCTGACGTGCCTGGCCGGGTAGCGAGGTGGGGCCTGACGAGGCGAAGCTTCTTGAATGAGCAACGATGTAGATCGAGCGGCTGTGATACGATCCAAGATGGTGGAGAGCAAGAAGCAAGCGAGCACACACAGCAGGTAACTTACGCTACTCTTGCAGCTTCGGCAGCAGCTCATGCAAACAATGTCCGCTGCACCAAAGCTGTGCTGAGCTGTGCCATGCTGCTGTGCTGCTGTGCTCGAATCCCATCACTTTATTTGTTATTCTCAGGGTTCACACTTTCAAAAATCACACGGCTCGACGCGCGAGACCAACACCGCGCCGACGTCGAAAACATTCAACTTCTCATGCCAAATCCACCAAAAATCAATCATCAACTCCAGGGGCATGCTGTAGAAAGGGGCGTTTTGGTTCCATTTTTCCCCCTCCAACATCGGTGACGCGACGCTGCGTTGTGAGGAGCCTTTCGCTGAGCTTGAAAATTGTTCTGCTGCGAAATTGATTGTCAGATTTCATGCTTGTCGTCTCTGCTCACCGTTGCAGCTTGCCGGCTCTGTTTTTCGCTCAGCTGAGACAGGGGCTTGACTGTCTCCATCATCGTACCATGGTGCCGCCTCTCATCACTGCCGTTGGTATCTTGTGCAGGTTCTATACCATGGACGATCTCTGCAGCTCTGATATCTAGCGATGGGACTTGGACTTGATATCCGTAGATTGAGCGTGGGCCGTCCGAGAACAGGAGGCTGTCTGCTTAGATAAGCACATGTCACGCTGATGCTTGGAAGAAATTGTCTGAAAGTCGGGTAGCCAGAAGTGCGCAATCGGAAGGCTGCGATTTTTCGCTTGGAGCCGTTTGCACCAGCAACACCTTGCACTCGGCCCTCCCGCAACCATCATCTGCTTCTTCCCTTCGCCCTAGTCATCACAGACGGCGACATTCGCACGCCATGTCGGCTCCTATCCGAAACCTGCACAGAGGTGCCGCTCGCGCCTTCTCGCAGAGCAGCGCGTCCCTCGTCTCACGAACAAGCCCGGCATGCTCCTCCTCCAACCCGATCGCTTCGTCGTCCTCGAGCTCGCCAAGGGCCAAGCAGCACAACAGGCGACAGAAGAGGAAGAAGGATGACATCCTCCGCAAGGCTGTCGAGATGTACCACCTCACTCCGTCGTTCCTTCCGAGCCCTCAGCAATCCTCTCTGGCCACGTCCGCCGGGCAGAGCTCGGCTTCCGCCTCCGCTTCGTGGGAGTCTGCGCTCGACAACACAATCTACTCTTCCATCCTCAACACAGACTCAGTCTCCCGACGATCTCCCAACCTTGTTCCCAGAGGCTTGTCCGAATTCTCACGCGAGCAGTCACAGCGTGCTGCTTCCGTTCCCGCCTTCGGCAACACCGAAGAGCTGGCGTCTAGCCGCGCCAAGGATATCCACTCCTTTGCATCGGACCTTACCAGCACGACCTTCCTCACACGCAGAGAGAGGGAAGCCGCCGCAGCCGACCTATCCTCAGCGAAGCGATCCCAGCCTAACAAGGGCGCTGCATCGTCGCAGCAGAACAACGCTGCCGGCCTGGACCACTTTACCGACGCCGACATCGCCATGTACCAGAGACGACACGACCATGCCGCCGGCGCTGGCTCCTCGTCCGGTCTTGACAGCAGCAGATACTCTGGCGCCGAGAGATTAACTCACCTCGACCGTATCACTCCCGGTGGAAACGAGTGGTACCGCAGTCAAGGGCTCGACACTAGAAGCGCCCGTGTCCGCGACGCCATCTTTGGCACCGTCAACGGCGAATTGCCCGGTCTCGAAGTCATCCGCGAGAGGATCGCAAAAATGAGGCGTGAGAACGCCTCGCAGAAGCCGACTTCCGACTGATGCGCAACTGACCACGAAGGCCAGAGTTCTCAACACAAGCCCAAGCTAGCACTGCGACACTCGTCTCAGCACGGTCTTGCACATACAGGACTCGGATAGTTCCGACAATCGCAAGTCGACATCACGCTCTTTGTATTATCACGGCGAACTTTTTCAACAATAGGCTTTGGTTCTCTTTTGGATTTTTCGTCTTTGCGAAACGACAGCCTGCAGCTGATTGGCCTGTCGGTTACGCCGAAAGCTCAGCGGTGGGCAGCTTCTATAATTGAACGTCCACCGACAGCTCTCGTTTAACGCCGCCACGATCCGTCTCGTCGTGGTCTCTCGCACGCATTGCCTGAGCTGCCATTTGCGAGACAGCTAGGCTCGGATCGATGAGAGCAGCGCAGCACGTGAACTGAGCTTTGCACTGCTCATCTGACAAAGCAGACAGGCCGCTTGCGGACTCGAGCATATATAGGGTTGCATCATTCTCCTGACCATCGGTTCACCCAGACGATCAGCCGCCTATTCTTTGAATCACTTTTCTGTGCGTCGTTTCCTCGAAGAATCTATTTCCAAATCCCAGGTTTGTCAACGTCGTAGGGCGGGCGCCGGCCACATCGCTTCTTCGGTCATGTCTTCCGACTCTACGTTCTCCTCCTTCGACAACGTTGGCAGCAGCAATGTCACCTCCAAGGTAGCCACTCCGTCTACGACTCTCCTGCCGCGTGCTTCGGTCATCGTCTTTGGCTCACAGGGCTCGGACTTTTTGAGTGCTTTCGACAACATCTTTGTTCTCTCACGCTACTATCCTGAGCTCTCCACCTTCCTGACCTTGGCTTTGGCTGCCGTTCGCGCTGAAATCGAAAGCGTTGCTAGTCGTCACAGCAATACGTCCACCTCGAACGGGTCGGATCCGATCGGCCAACGGCGGTCCGAGGTCGAGCTGCTGGCTTGCCTGCCTCCTATAGAACCGTTTACCGATCTCAAGGCGCTCGTCGAGTACCATCGTCGAAATCAGCTCAAGGATCCGGTCATCAATGGCGTGCTTCTATGCCTCCTTCAAACCGCAAGCGTCGTCGCTGTCTACTGCGTAGTACATGACGATCGATGTTGTCAGCATGCTCTCAGCACATCAACGCAATTAAAGCAAGCTTGGAAAGCTCTGACTCAGCCGCGCTCGCATCTGCTCGGCTATTGCACCGGCGTCCTACCTGCGTTCAGCCTTCGTCGACTGGCAGAGGATGATGCCACTGCTTGCAACGTCGATATTTGGAACTACACGAAGGACGCACTCAGAGCCATCCGCATTTGCTTCTGGATCGGGCTACGTTCGGCTCACGCCCGTCTTCGGATTGTTCAGGCAGATGATCTTCACAACGCAATCGACCAATACTGGAGCTTCTTCATCTCGGTCAAAGACACCGACTACCTCGAAAAGGTTGAGTTGCGTCTCGCACTGTTCAATGGATTTGAAACGCAACGGCCGCTGGACGAGTGTCTTCCGCTTGTTGTCTCTGCTAAGCAACACAACCAGATCTCAATCACAGGACCCCCGCGAACGCTGAAGCGCTTCGAAGCCTACCTAATGGAGCACCTCGGCTCAAAATGCAAGACTCTCCCTCTCAAACTTTTCGCGCCCTACCACACTCCTGCTCTGGCTGTCGAAGCGGATTCTGTGATGCTGGACCTCGAAAGTCGTGGTCTGATCGACGATTCCATGTTGCCCCCAAGCTCAAAGACCGTCTGGGAAACCGCAGGCGCTCGTGTGCTCTCTCAGACAAGTTTGCGTGGTGCCTCGCGGATTCTCGTTGACAGCAATCTCTGCGCGCCTGCAGATTGGGAGTCTATGATTGATCGTCTCGTTGCTCTGGAAGCCGAGCTGCCGCGCGACATGCATTCAGAAGATCGAATTATCGTCTCGATCTGTCCCGGAGCCAGTCTCGGCGCAGACATCAGGACGCGCCTCTCAGGTCTCAACAACATGCCGGTCAACGATGGATCAGTCGTCCATGTTGACGTCAACATGCTCTTGTCGAAGCAATCCTCGTCTTTGATGCAAGCGATTCCCACTGTTCCTCTTCCGCCTCAGCCTGACGTGGATGGAGAGGAGGTTGTGGTCGTGTCGATGTCGTGTCGCTTTCCCGGCGATGTACGAACCCCCGACCAGCTTTGGACATGCCTCGAGACCGGTAGATCGACCGTCGCAGAGATTCCAAAGCACTTGTTCGATATCGACGCCTACTATGGCCAAGGATTGAATCAGACCTTGGCGAGACACATGCACGCCTTGCCCGAGCACGTCGTCAAGTCGATGGATGCGCGCTTGTTCAGCATGTCGCCCAAGGAAATGGAGCAGCTCGATCCACAGCATCGTCTGGTGATGCTTTGCTCCTACGAGGCTCTCGAGCGTGCAGGCTATTCGGCAGAAGCCAACTCTCCCTCTTCTTTCGACGGCAAGCGCATCGCTGTCTGCATGGCGGCAAGCTGGGACGACTACCGAGAGAATGCTAGTTGGAACATCGGCAGCTACTTTATCACCGGCAACATCCGTGCATTCATCCCAGGTCATGTGTCTTTCTCGTTGAAATGGGAGGGGCCCAGCATCTCGGTGGATTCGCTAGAATGCTCGGCTGTATCAGCGCTCCAGTGGTCTAGGAGGGCACTGTTGAGCGGTCAGTGCGACGTCGCTCTTGCCGGTGCAGTCAATGTCCTGACTCAGCCGCAGATGTTCATCGCCATGGACAAACAAGGGATTCTCTCTCGCAGTGGTACGAATGCAACCTTCTCTTCTAGACACGACGGGAAGACCCGAGGCGATGGATGCGGAGTCATGCTGCTGAAGCGTCGCTCGACTGCACTGCGGGACGGCGATGAAATCCTTGCGACCCTGCCAGCCGCCAGAACCACATATCATGGGCGCAATCACGAACAAGAGCAAGACAGCGCCAGTCAGTCCCGCTTTCTAGCTCGCGTCATGTCGGAAGCCGGCGTGTGTGTCACGAGGCTTGTGCACATCGAAGCAGCCGGACACCACACACAACAAGGAGAGGCAGCCGAGTTCGAGTCCTTCAGCCGTCTTTCATCTCAGGACAAGGCCAATTTGGCCTCCAGAGGCGAAGACAGAATCTCGGTTGCCAGTTCCAGACCGAACATTGGCGCAGGGGAAGCAGTGTCCGCAATGGCGTCGGTCATGAAAGCGGTACTCATGATCCAGCGAGGAAGCGTGCCAAGGCAAATCTCGATTTTGGAACCATCCGAACTGCAGCTTAGTATCGCCAAAACATGTGCCGAATCTCCCTTGTTCGTGCCAACACAAGCGCGAAGTCTGCCACACGGTCGAAATCCCAGTGATCGATGCATCATCCTTGTCAACAGCCTTGCCAGCACCGATTGTCACGGCGTGGTGCTAGTGGGCGAGCCCACGCTTGACGAGGCTCCTCAGCTACATATACGGTCTACCATAGGCGACAAAGCTGCTCGTAGCCTTGACGTACCCGCTTGGGCGTTCGTACTTTCCGCCAAAACCCGAGAGTCGGCAGAGGTGATGAAGCAAGCATTGATCGACTATCTCCAGCGAGAAGTGAATCTTGCCGACTTGAGTTACTCTCTCACTTGTCGCAGAACACATCATCCGTTCCGACTGAGTGTGGTTGCTTCTGATAAGGACGATCTAATCCGACGTCTACGTACCGCTGCTATCACCGAGGCTAAGACACAGGCCGATCTTCCGCCGTTGGGTCTTCATTTGCAAGACTTGACAATCTCGTCTGATGGCAGCGTAAAGGGAGCTTTCAGCCACACCCTGGCACTGCAGGATTATCTCGAGGACCTGCCCGCCATTGCAGATCATTCCGAGACTTGCAGTGACGCAGAGAAGCAGTTTGTTGCGCTGCAGGCCTGCCTAGCTTTGCTCCTCGACGATTGCGGCGTGCATCCGTCTTTTGTGTCCTGCACCAAGAAGCTGAAGCACATCATTTACCGCCTCTTTCCAACGGCAAAGACGGACGATACTTCCGAAAGCTATTTTTTGGTCCGCATCGGACCTCTGATCAGCGTCTCATCTGACACATCGGAGGACCATGCTAAGCTCATTGAATCCACTGATTACGCTCAAAGGCTGCAGACCTCGTTGATCTCCACTCTGGCTGCTTTGCATCAACAAGGCTACTCCATCCAATGGATTGAGTTCTTCCGTCCTCATCTTGGATCTCTCAGCTTGTTGAAGTCGCTGCCAACGTATTCCTTCAGCCTGCAACAGTACTGGATGGACTACCACGATCGCAACCTTCTTCCGCGTCCAGCGTCCCGTGAGGATGGTCTCACCGGGTCCGTGGAGCCGTCTGCCAATACGACTTACGATCCACCCACTCAACCTTTGCTGGATCAACAAACGTCAGCAGATGAAGGGTCAATTACATACCGCTCATACGCGACCTCTGCTGTCCTATCGGCTTTGCTCGAGAAGAACATCCATGGCGCCGTGATCGTGGAGTTGATGACAGAGGCCATCAGAGAGGCTTCTCAATCCATGGAAACGATGGCCGACTCGGCAGATCACCCCTTCCTCTGCCTTAAATCTCCGGTGGCGCGCGATGAGTTCAGGTCCATCTCAGACATCGACGACTTGTCGATCAGCGTCAATATTGTTGCGAGCTCGGAGGATCGCATTACTGGTCAAGTCGAGGTCACAGCTGACCCTTCGCGAGCGCTGGTCGGCAGGCTCGTGTATGACTTAATTTCGCGAGAAGACATGTCTCGACGCTGGACGTGTCTTCAGAAATTGCTGCCAGAGAAGGTATCCCGGCTCAAGGATGAAGGCGAGCTCTTCTCTTCCAAGCTCGTCTACATCTCTCTACAAGCGAATCCCGCGACCGCTACAAAGTCGATCCAGAGGGCTCACTCCGACCGTGAATCGTGTGAGGCTGTCGTCTGCCACTCCGTCCAACCAGACAATTCTTGGTTGCTCGTTGAACGCAACCTCGTGTTGTTCGAACTCTTTGCCAGCCTAGAGGAGAGTGCGCGCTGGTTCGTCAACGATACGACCAACTCTGCTGGCGGCAAGCTCACGTTTATAGGCTTCGACGAAATTTTGATCCGTGGCGACTGGCTCTCAAGCCTTCAACGGCCGACAGGCTCCACGGGCAGATACACCGTCCACATCTCACACAGCCCGACAGCTGAATCTCCAAAGCCCCCGACTGCAGAGGCGCCAGAGCTCGATATACTCATCCTTGATCACGCCGATGAGATCGTCGGAGAGTTGATCAGATTCCGACTCGCGAAACGTTTCTACGAGGCAAAGAAGCCTGTATCTAAGGTCCAAGCAAAGGTCATCTCAGACTCTGCGAAAAATGCTGCGGCGGCGAAGGAAATCTTGCCGCAGATCAGGGCTTCTCCGTCGACGGCTGCAAATACACTGCGAACAAGACACACCGACCGGGCAGCGGGGTTGCACGCGAAGGTGCTGGACGTGCTTGCTTCGGAGCTAGGCATTGGGGTCGAGGAAATGAAACCTAGTGTGAAATTTGCCGATCTCGGACTGGATAGTCTTATGTCTTTGGTCTGCATATCTACGTTGGAGACGTTGAACCTCGGATTTGACATCCCACAGTCGCTATTCATGGAGTACGACAGTCCTGTGGAGTTGCTGCAGT
The DNA here is from genome assembly GCF_000403515.1 of Pseudozyma hubeiensis SY62. Classification (NCBI taxonomy): domain Eukaryota; kingdom Fungi; phylum Basidiomycota; class Ustilaginomycetes; order Ustilaginales; family Ustilaginaceae; genus Pseudozyma; species Pseudozyma hubeiensis. The sequence continues at coordinate 29,159 of NW_012133807.1, read as the reverse complement.
TCATTCGAGGACATACCAGCGAGAGCACTGAGGCTGAGGAGATGGAGTTGGAGCAAGGAGCGACGGCTTTCGTTGATAGGGAAGAGCATCATAGTGGACAAGCGACGCCACCATTGTTAAGCAGAGCGGCTGTGACAACTCAGCAAGGACTGCAATCGGGCAGCTCGGCCGTAGAAAAAACCGTCAAGGCCATCCGCTCTACCATCGAGACTGAGCTTGGTGTTGACGAAGGCAGCATCGGTCCCGATGCCAATTTGGCCGATCTTGGTATGGACTCGCTCATGGCACTGCTTGTGCTCGGCAATCTGTCGGGAACCTTGCCGTTCGAGCTACCATCTTCGCTCTTTATGGATTGCACTTCGCTTCGGGAGATCGACACTTTTGTAACGACCCAACTCGGCGGTGCAACCGGTGCTGCTCCGAGCGCCACTGTCAATGATGCAGCCCCGGTCGCCCTTGTCGCTTTCACTCTACCACCTATCAAAAATCCGATCCTGTTGCGCAATAGCACAAAGTCAGCGAGCGGTCCTCCGCTTTTCCTCCTGCCCGAAGGAGCCGGTATGGCGACGATCTATCAGCTTTTGCCTGCCATCGATCGACCAATCTACTCGATCAACTCTCCTTTCCTTGGCGACGCTTTTGCATGGACGGGTGGCATCGCTCAGATCGCGCAATACTACCTTGCGAGCATCGAGACGATCCAACCCGTCGGTCCATGGCTTCTCGGGGGGTGGAGTTTCGGCGGAATGGCAGCATTCGAAATAGCACGTCACTTGGCTTCTATCCCCGGTGCGGACAACGACAGAGTCGCTGGGCTCTTTATCCTCGATTCGCCCAGCCCGCAATACCCTCCCCTGCCGATGAGCATCCTCGACTGGATCAAGGGCGCTCCCGAGGTCAAAGACATCGCTCCACCAACCATGTCCGCCAAACTCATCGCCCATTTCAAAGCAACCGTCGACAGCCTGATCGGCTGGAAACCGAACATGATCGGTACTCAGTCCAAGGCGTTGAAAACTCCTCCTAAGACATGGTACATTGTTGCAGACGATCCTTTGCCAGGTAACATTGAGGACATTGAAGAGATCAACGAGACAGTGCGTTGGCTTTTCCGTCCGAATCGTGCACGAACAAATGGCGCGGATGGTTGGCAGGAGGTGATTCCGGGGGAAGAGATCGAGGTCGTGTCCGTAGCAAACGCGAACCATTTCACGATGGTGAGAGAACCAGCGGCATCGCAGGTCGCAGATGTACTGCAGGATGCCTGCAGGAAAGCTTTGCTTGGATGAAGCGATCCTCAGGCACGCCATACTCTTCCCACTATCTCCCTCATCACCGAGCAAGAACATTATCCGCACATCGCAGAACAATCGACGCGCAGCACAAATTTGAAGACTCATGAACAATTGAACCAAGTTTCGTCCCTGGTCTTGTCCGTGATCTTCACCGCTCGTGTCTGTGCTCAGACTCTATTCTCTTCCTGCTACGTTCCATTGTACAGAGTTTGAGGGAGTCCGGCATGCATCCGTCGAGTCAGATCGACACGCGCGACTCATCAATCCTCGCGCTCCCCATCATGGTCGCCTACCATCATTTCACACACCCTCCACCCCTCGCCCTCCCTTACTCTCACCCGCACCGCTCATCCACAACCACCTGCATCTCAACTTCGAACCTGTCGATCACATCCCCCACGCTTGCCCTCACACACGCTGGCATCGCTGTTGCAAAACATCGTCAAAATCGCATATCATTCCTCTCACCCACTCTCGCGCACCGACAGTCTGCCCATCCGAGCCCGGCGTGCATCCATTACCTACGCATTCTGACTAGCGACAAACCTAGCCGTATCTCTCGCATTCTCCAAACTCTCCAACACCTCCTTATAACTGCCCAGCCCCGGTACTGCATGCAACATCCTGCCCATCCCTTCCAACAACACGTCGAAGTTGCGCATCAACAGGTCCAGTTCGTCCTCCTTCCTCGGCACGGCGATGAGCTGGTCCCAGATCTCATCGTGCAGCTGCTGGCTGCTGAGCTTCAACACGTCGGCGACCATGGCTGGGTAGGGGTGTCTCCAGGGGGCGTTGGCAGAATCTTCGATGGGCGTGAAATCCTGCGCGGACTGCGGCGGAGCGTAGAAACTCCCCTTGCGCGACTTGCCGTCTTTGGTGGGTTGGGCGGGGGAGAGACGACCGGTCTTGGTGGCGTGTTCGAATTTGGCCGATTCGGCGTTGATGAGCGAAGCCATGCGTGCCATCCCCAGTGCAGCGGATCGACCGATCAACCGGCGCTCGACCGAGGACAGTAGCATCACCGATCGAAGTTGTTGCTGCCCAGACGCAGTTTGCGAAGGAGGCGATCCCTGGCTCGACCCCGCCGTACCAACAGATCCGTTCTCCGACGATGCCACCTTCACCTTCACCTCCTGCGGAGTACTCACCGTCATCGGCGAAAACGAAATATTCACCCCGGCACCCGCACCACTCGACCCCGGCGTCGACTTGGCTGGCGACCCCGCCTGCCCATGCGCAGCATTGAACGCCTGTATCAACTCCAACTCCTTCTGCTCGATCCTCTTCGCCAACTGCGTGAAATGCAACACCCCCAAATGGATGTGAATCACAAAGAAAGACAACATCGTCCTCGCCTGCCTCGACAAGTGGACGAACTCGTCCAGCGCTCTCGCGATCAGATGGTCGAAGATGTTGTGGAACAAGCGGATCGCCTCGATCACGTTCATCACCATCTTTTCGATTCGCTCCGACACGATGCTTCCACCTCCGGCGACCATCGCCTGCACCGGATCGGTCATGCCCAACAGCCTCTCGGTAGCGGCGTGCAGGACGCCTACGCGTCGCCAGATGTACACTTCCACAGCAGTGCCCCACGCGACGCCGAGCAGGACGACCTGTTCGTTGAGCCCACCGCCCGGGTTGTTGATGTTGATGATCGGACCACCGCCAGGCCCACGTGGAGCATCCGGATCGTTGGCACCGATCAAAACGTCGAACGGAATGGCATTGGCTAACGCTCCAGGGTTCCTCAACAGCGCAGGAATGAGATCACGAGCGCATGCCGCCCGCTCCATGATCCTCCGCGACATCTCCGTATCAACAGGGAAGCTGCCATCGTCCTCTGGATCATCGTTCATGTATGTCTCGGACGTGCCCGGGAACGCACCCGGCGGAGCCTGTCTCGAGGGTAAAAGGTTGAGTGCATCTTGCATCGCGAACAGCGCGTCGGCTGTGCGATCGGACGAGCCAGTGTCGCTGCCTGGCGATGGAACCGGTCCATGCTTGACGCCAGGATCGGTGCCAGATCCGATTCCAGAAGACTGATACACCAGATTGTCTTCGCGCATGCTAGAGCGTCGACCCTGAGATACATGCGTAACCGTGTCGATCAGCAGACCGAACCAACCCAACGACTCGGCCAATCCCATGAGATCCGTAGCGATGCGTCGTTGCTGGCTGACCTGCGGGTTTGCGCTCAGCAGAGGGTTCTTCGATGCCTTCTCCACGGTGCGGACAAGGTCACGGCATCGCTTGACGAACCACTCGAGATGTCGCGAAGCCGTCTCGAGTGCGAAGGCCGCATCCTCAGCAGCATCTGCGCCCGAACGAGATCCTCCTTCAGCCAGAGCACCGGGAGGTGGAGCCGTGACACCAAACAAGAACAACCCGTATGCAATGCGACAGGAACGACGCGGCGCCAGCTGCAAGATCAACGATCGAGCTCGCTTCCACGCTGCAGTGGCGATACGGTCGTGTGCATCGCGGTAGTTCTTGCCGTCCGCTGCCTTCCTCGAGACTGCATCGGCGTTGCCCGACGTCATCTCGTCGTCCAACCTGAATTGGCACGCGTAAGCGAGCATGGCCGCCTTGACCGCTTCGTCGATCATGAGATCTCGCTTCGACCTGCGCCAGCCGCCCGGGTTCATGCCCATCAGGTCGGAAATAATGTCGTTGAACTGCGCGGATGCCTCCTGAGCCGTGCCGGGCCCGCGGTGTTGAGACGTCGTCGATGCAGGTGGATTCTGCTGGGGCTTCTCGCCCCAAACACCCATTTCCCCGCCAAGGTGATCAAGGCCGTAAACGAGGTAGAAGAGGTTTGGTTGATGCTCTTTCTGCGCCGACGGTGCATCCACGTGCCATGAAGCCCAGAGCCTCTGCGAGAGATCGAGCGCGTCCAAGCCGATGGCGCTCTTGATGTAGGCGCCGAGATCGCCATCCGTCCGAAGCGGCGAACAGGCTCTCGAGAGCCACAGATTGGCATTGGGCTCGACGGTGTGGACGTAGAGACGCATGCGATTGGTGGTGAGGAGCAAAGAGTCGGCTCGTTGAGCAAAACGAACGTTGGCGCCCGTCGTAGCCAACATTTGCGACTCGTTGCGGTTCTGACAAGCCTTGAGAAGCTGCTCTCGAGCCTCTTGGTTCTGTGCATCGGGCGAGCTGCTGCCTTCGCTGGGGATGGAGATCGAGCGTCGGCCAGACTCGGACGAGCCGTCTTCAAGAGCGCGCTTCTTGTTGCTTTGCCCGGTGGCATCTTCCTTGGTAGTCTGCGTGGCTTGCTTGCTCTCTCGGACGGAATCGGCAAAGTTGGTGGTGCATTCGATGCCTCGTCGTTGGCAATTGGAGCAGACCAGCTTGTTTCCGTTAGCACCGCTGCTGATGCTGCCACTTCCATTGACGCCGCCATTTACTGAAGCACTGCCTCCTTCCATGGGCGCAGCATCGGACATCTTGCGCTTGTCACCAGTGTTTCCGGTCGAAGAAGCCTGCTCCTCCTCGATTAAAGCACCCGCAGTGGTGTGGGAGACGTCGTTCCCATCAGCATCGAGACGTAGCTGAAAGTCGCAACCTCGCTTCGAGGCACGGCACTGGTCGCAACTGATGTTCTGCCTCCGACGTGTGCGTCGACGTGGTGGGATGCCATCCCGCGAAGCGGAGGCCGAGCCGGATGCACCCAGACTCCCGCCGGCTCCGTTGACATCTTGGACCGACGTTGACCCTGCAGCATCTTGCGTCGAGCCCGCACCCTCGGCATTGGGCTCCGATTTGACCTCGGTGAAGCGTGAGAAGCCGGCGTCATCCAAGATGGCAGCAGCGGAATCAAAGTCGTCCGCACCACCATTCGGGCCGCTTACGTCCGAGACGAATGGATCGAAGTAGCCTGCTTGATCTGCTGAGAAGCCGAGAGAAGGGTCATTCGGATCCGTCGAAACCGGTGCCATCAAATTCAGGTCGAGCGGCATGGACCCATCCGTAGGCCAGACGGTTCCCGGCGGAGCAACAGAGTAGAAAGGCTCGTCCAACGTCTGGCCAGCGATGTAGGCTTCCGCAATTGGGTCCTCGAACGTGGTGAGATATGAACGTCTCGAGTCGGCGAGCTGCTGTCCTGAGTCTTGCGGTTGCAAGGCTTCTTGCAACGACGACGAGCTGGCTGGGAACTGGTGAGAAGAAGGACCCGCAAGACCGAGCGCAGCCTGAGACAGCGAGTGAGACGGCGGCATGGATGGAGCATGTTGCGAGGGAACGGAAGGAGGCTGGGATAAAGGCGAAAAGGATGGTTGTGACAGTTGGCCGCTGACATCGGATGAAGCAAAAGGTGGTGACTGAAACGTGAACGGATGTGGGTGGTGCGACATGTTGTGCTGCTGTGGCGTCATTGGCGGCTGGAAATGGGACTGCATCTGCGGCTGGAACTGTTGCTGTTGCTGCTGGCCAGGGATGTGAGCCATATGCTGGTTTTGCAGGTCTGTGCGCGGCACACTCTGAGCAAAGGGCGGCGGCGTCGGTTGCAACTGGTGCTGTCGACGCTCGTCACCATGATGGGGCGAGAGGAGAGTGCCTTGAGGCCGCATCATGTTGTCCTGCGGCGGAGGAACCTGCATGCTTGCGGGTGGACACGACAGGCGACGGTAGATCCTAAGCGGCTATAAGGCGGAAGCAAATGTTACTGCGTCCGAAAGGGTGTGTTTCTGATCAGGATGGTGCTGTTCAAATTAGAGGCAAGGAAACTTCGGAAGTTTGCGCGATTAGGTATCCATCGTTAACAGGCGATCGAGATAGGCGCCATTTATATGCAAGACCAAAGAGCAGTGACGGACAGCAAAGAGACGAATGGCGTACAGATTCCGCGGATCGAGATGAGCCAGCCTGTACGCTCGGCTGGACAAGACAGTGTACAACCGGCAGCGATACCGGCAAGAGGCGTCAGTAAAGACCGTGAGCGCTAGTTTGGATGAACGAGGTTGCCTTGTTGAATGCCGTGAGACAGGAACAGCGTTGAGCCCACCTCTGATCGCAGGAAAGTCGAAAGCGAGGGTGGATGGGAAATCCGTCGACGCAAGAAAGTGAAGCAACGAACGGTACCTGAATGCAGACGTGCAACGACAGGTTGGTCGCCGGTCGAGATGATGTTGTCCTGTCGGGGATTGCGTCCGTTCCGAGGAGCCGAATCCGAGAGGTGGAAACGAAAAGAGGAAAGACGCCGGCGAATCTGGTCGAATGCCGAAAGCCAGAAAGATGTCGAAATGAGATCCGGTAGAGGGATGGAGGGTGGGATGGCGTGGTTGTCGAAAGCGATGGTGGCGAGAAAGACGACGTGGAGGACGCAAGAGAGGAGCGAGCAAGCCGATGTGACGAGGAATGCACCTGAGTGCGAAGCGGACTTAGCGAATTGGCAATCACCTGGTCATGCAGCCAACGGGTCACTCACGGCTCAGTGCGGTAGTCACGCAGCTTCGGAACAACCGAGGCTTCAGAAAAAGTGGAAGGGCAGCGAGAGCCTTCGAAAGGGCCCAGCGCAATGCTGCGCAGAGGCGAGCGTTAGGTTGCAGCAGCGATGCACACCGTGAGAAGGCGTTGCAGAAGCCTTTTGTTCCAAATCATATTCCATTTAATTCAAATAAATGATTTCCCTAGATGATTGGTTTCGGCAATCCAGAAGAGGGTCAAAGCGCTTTGACCTTGTCTGTCTTTGGGTCTGGTTTCTAGAACGAGATCCATTCACCAGCTGAACCAAGCGTGTGCGGTACAAGATGGCACAGTGCGCTGACCCTCGGATCTCTGAGATATGTGGAGAGGTGCCATGCAGCGGGCCCGATCGCTCAGAGAGAACAATTGCATCGGTAGTGTGCTGTACAACCGTCGATGCTTCGAGGGTTGATCACGCTGAGTTGCGGAGAGAGAGAGAGAGGGTGCTGAGAGACGAGGTATTGCAAACAGAAGCTCAGGGGCACAAAGGCTGCTGCCTCGCTTGCTTCCTCCCTGCCGAAAAGCGTGGGGAAAGAAAACAGATTTAGGACTTATCCTCGAGAACGCCATCTTGTTCAGATTCGGCTGGCTACGTACTTGCTCCGTGGAAAGACGCCAAGAAAGAAAAGGAAGTCGGAGCCCTGCTCTCTGTCTCTCTGTGTTGTGTCTCTCGTCTAGTCCCCGGTGCAAACACGCGCTTGTTCGCTTGTTGGCATTCGCCAGGTGCACTTCCGGAAAATCCGGAGTAGCGAGCAAAAAAAAGTCGAAATCGCGCGGGGGGACTTGCCTCCAAACAGAATCTGTGCTGCGTCTTTACACTGCAATTGCTGTACCCTGCACTGCGGGTCGAGCGAGGTAGTGCGGGCATGCGACATCGGCACATCCGATCCGATCTTGTCCTTCCCCCGTAAAGCCTGGTCTAGCTTTTGCTCTCTCTCTCTCTCATCAATCTGATCCACCTCAATTTCACGCATTGCTGTCGAGGGTCGGCGATGTTGGCGAAAAGCGTGGGAAGAGGCTTTTGTCGGAATGCTGTCAACAGGGCCATGTGGGTCGGCCACTGCGGAAAACGACCTTCGGAGTGGCGAGCGCTGCTTTCATGTCGAGCTTGAGGTCGGTGGTTTCGCGGTGTGGATTCGTCGCTCCTGTCCGTTATGAAAGTTCGGAAGTCCATGTTTTCGTCATGAGAGGACTCGAGCGTAGATCAGAATCACTCACCACTCGCAGACACACCCACAATCCTAGTCTCCATCAACAGTGGATTCATCAACATCGTCACATTTGGACCACAAACAATCGATCCCTTTCTGCCGTCAACGCAAACACTCGCCCAACCTGATCTCCAGTTCATCCCCCAGAACCAGATCGAACCTCTCAAACGTGTTCAGAATCTCCCTCATCGAGGCCACCAAATACAGATCCAGCTGTCCTGCACCACCGGCTGTCCACACCCTCTTCAACTCGTCCTGCACCTCCCCCCTCCCCTCCCCTTGCTTGCTTTGACCATCTCCATCCGCCTCCACCCTCTCCAGCTTGTCATCGATCTCCCTCGCCTGAGCCTCCAACTGCATCCCCAACGTTCGGATCTCACTATCCAACCCGACGAATGCCGTCAAAATACGCTTGATGTCCTTCGACACCGTTCCGTACGGGTCTTCGGTGAGACTCTGACAGAGAAGGGATTTGAGCGTCAGCGCGGCACAGATGGTCCTGTGAGCATCGCGGGCGATGACCGAACTGGCCAGGGAGGAAGGAGATTCTCCCAGAAGGGTTTGCTGGCGACGTGCGCCGAAGAGGACGTGTTTCGCGTCGGAGGGGAGAAGCTTCCATGCTAGTGTGATGAGGTTGAGCGAGGTTTTTGAGAGGGATTGGATGCTGAGCAGCGGAGCGGGTTGCTGTTGTGGTGGTGTGCTGACGGTCGTGGAGGTGGATGGTGCTGTGGCCGGTGACGAGGTGGACGGAGGGGTGGAGTCCTTTGGTGCAGTTTGTCCCGCAGCGAGCTGGTCCCAGATGGTCTGCGGTGGCTTTGCGCTTGTTTTCTGCTGCTGTGGCTGCGAAGTAGACGGCATCGACGCCTGCGGTTTGGTCGCAACCTGCCCCCGCCTCACCACAAAGAGCCTACTCTCCTCCAACAACCCCAAACATCGATCACGAATCTGCATCCACGCCGTCACATCACCCCCTACATCCCGATATATCAGCCCCCTCATCTCCTTATCCCCTGCACTCAACCGTGCCAGCTCCGAAAACGCGTGGTTCGAGAAGAACAGAACCGGCTCCTCGATCCCATCGAGCAGCAACCGATTTGGGAACTTGGCATACTTGCTGACCGGAGGCAGCGGATGCGAGAGGTAGACGTCCAACAGCAGGTATGCCGTTTCGACAGCGCAGGTAGCCGCGATGCTGAAAAGCACGCTTCGAACCGACACTTCGAAGAACGCGAATTCGACGCGGAACGAAGGGACCAAGAGTCGACGCATCACGCCACGCGTTCCGAGGACGAGCAGGATGGTGCTCCACATGCGAATGCGGACGATGCTGTATACGAGGATGCTGGCTGAGGAAGTGAGTGCTGCCACGAGAGCTGCTCGGGGCAGACGTGCGGTGAAGGCGGCGACGACACGATGTTTGATCGTCACGGGTGTGTCGGTTGTCAATGTCGATGCGTCGAAAGACGGTGACGCCACAGCTTGAGGAGACGGTAGCGATCGCGAAACGAATGCGTACACGGCGCCGAGCACGATGGATTGGCCGACGAGGTAGAGGAAGCGTTCGTTGAGGTAGAAAGATGCGTGCGATTCGACCCAGATCTGAGGTGCCCATCCGCCTTTGCGGTACGTGAGCAGCGCAGCATATCCCAGCGCCAGCACAACGAATGCAACAACATGCTGAAATATCAATGTCACCAGAGTTGGATCTGATAATGCTGCCGACAGCTGCTGCGCCTTGGATGACGGCAATCGAGCTGGCGGTGTTGTGATCTGCGAGAGGCTGCGTTTGCGCTTTGCGAGCAAGGGAAGTACGCCGAGTCCGAACGACAGCAGGCTAGCTGCCAGTGTCAATGGTGATATGAGTGAGAGTGAGAGCGTACTGAGTAGCGCCGACGTCAAGAAGAGATGCCATGCAACCGCAGCAAGAACGAAAGCTCGAGTTTGGCGTGGGCGCAGTGCGATCTTGATGACATCGCGATACTTGGTGGGCAACTGCGCCGGAGGCACTGCTGCCAGTCCGGACGGCATGCTCTGGAGGAAGGCGCGAGCCGAGCACCGAAAACCAAGGGGGATGTTTGGGACGCAAAGGTGGTGATCGTATGCTGAGTTGGACGAGTGAGAAGAAAGAGAGGAAAAGAAAGAAAAAAAAGTGTTGATGTTGTTCTGTGTTTTGTGTGGAGTTGGAGCGTGCGAGCGTTGCTCAAAGCCGCGTTTCTTCGCGAGAATATTGAGCGTCATGGTGCTTTCTCGCCCGAGAACGTAAAAGCGTGACAGTCTGCTGCGATTCAAGAAAAGCACTTTTTTCCCTTGTCCCGAAGAAACAAAATGATTTTCAAGTTCTTCTCAGAAACTCACTGCCATCTCTGCCTGATCACCACGAGCGACATCACGGAGCCACTCTGACTCTGCAACACCTTCGCCTTCGCCCTTTCACCGTCACCTCACCCACCAAAGATGGTCGTTGCACCTCTCGTCCGCTCAGGACGTCTCGCATCGCGTGCGCTTCGCACGGCAACCTCTGCCTCTTCCTCGTCCACAGCTTCGCCGTCCTCCTCTTCCAACCTTCGCACACTTCACACCTGTCCACCGACACCCGAGTTGCTCTCCCAAGGTTGTGCACCGTTCCTCTCATCACCTACCATCAACCAGATCTCCCAAACCTGGCAATCCGGTCTGCTCGAGCTGCTCAACCAAGAGGTGCGCGATACCGAGCACGCCTCCTCTTCCATCGTCGAAACCGTCATCTCCCTCTCCCAGAATCGTGAAAAGATTCTCGCCTTCAACTACGCTTCCCAGGCACTCAACAATGCCTTCTTCCTCTCCACTCTTGCACCACAGGATCGGCTGAGGAACCCTACACCTTTGCCCAAAGTTGCCACTGCTATCTCCAAGAGTTTCGGTAGCTTCCCTGAAATGTGCCTCGCATTCTCCTCCGCTGCTTATGGTATGAGCGGATCAGGTTGGGTATGGCTAGTGACAGACCAACACAGAAACCTCGGTGTAGTCCCAACTTTCGGTGCAGGAACTGTTATTGTTCAAAACAGAATTCAACAGGGAAAACACTTTTCCCTGCCCAGCATCAACGATCATTCCACCACCGGTTCCGATTCTCCCAAACAATCCCAAGAGCGCCCAACAAGACCTGCAGACTCCCTATTCACAGGCCTCGGAATCACCGACAAAGTAGGCAAGGACCTCTACCCCCTCTTGAACATCAGCGTCCACGAACACGCCTGGTTGAACGATTACGGCATCATGGGCAAGGAGGAATATCTCACGAGGTTTTGGAACTGCGTCAACTGGGACAAGGTCGAGGAAAGGTTCGAGTCGTACTGCCCGCAGTCTTCGCGATACCTCTAGGTTGCCTCGCCAGCCCTACCAGCCAAGCGAGACGCGAGATTTTTCAGCATCGCTACCATCGTGTTCCGACCTAGAGCAACCCACACCTGCACCATTGTACACTACTTACACTCACCATTCCAAAATGCAAATCAGCCACAGCATCGGTCTGCAGGTCAACATTCGATCAGAGCATCATTCTTGGTTGACATTTCGTATGCTTTCTTGTTCGACATTGTTTCAAGTCATTGTTCAGTACAGTGTTCTCGGTCTGGGAAAGGGACTATAGAAGAGATCAACTCTTTTGCTCCTGGGCGCTGCGTACGATGAGTTCGAGAGCAGGTCTCAGGCAACTCCAGTGGTCGCCATCGACTTCGTGGAAAGAGACGTTGTTGGATCTCAACCAGAATGCTCTCCAGTCGCCCTCGGTAGCAATGACGCCTTTCAACCTGGACTCTGCCCTGGCGTTGACGATCACGACCTTTCCGGGCAGCCGTTCCGACGGCTGCAAGCCCAGGCAGCGGTAATCCGGCAGGCTCAGGGCGCACGACCTAAAGTGCTCCCGAACTGTGTTGGACGTGATCGGTTTGAGCATCTCGTCAAGCGTGTCGGCAGGCAGCGGCTGAATTTGCTTTGGACTCGGCGTGTCGATGAACCCCACGAATGCGATTTCCTGACCAGCCGAGAGGAGCCGTCGGGCCACCTCAAGCGCGAAGATGCCGCCGATGCTCCATCCGGCGAGCTTGTACGGTCCTTGCGGCTGGACACTGCGAAGCAGCTCGACGAAACGATCGATCAGCTCCGCTATGCCGCGACTCCATGCTTCAGTGTGGCCCAGGTAGGGTGAGTCAAAGCCGTAAATCGAAAGCGAGTCGACGGACTCGAGCTTGGGCAGCGACTGAGCCGTGCCGCTACCGTCCGGAAAGACGAAGAGGATGTTCTGTCCGTCGAAGCGCTTGGATCTTGGTCCACCGATGTGGACCGGGGCGGACAATGTGTAGCGCCTGTCCGGATTCGTGAGCTCGTCCATCGGCGACTTGGCTTTCTGGTCGCCAGGAGCTGGTAGGAACGTTGTCGGGATCGTTCTAGGAGGAATCTCAGTTGTCGTCTTCGACGCTGTGCCACAGCTGTCTTGCGGCCTGACAGCAGTATGAGAGACGTTGAGCGTCTCATGACGGGCGCTGCTTTCTGCGGCCTTAGCCGCCTCGCCGGCAAAGCTTCTTGAGGAAAGCTGCACCAGCCTGCTCAGCATGTCCCTGCGGATCCGTTTGAAGGCGATGTTCTCCATGGACCCCATCAGCTCTCCGTCTGGCAAGAAAAAGTAGGCGGACCCCTTCGACAGCTCTTTGTCTTGCTCCATCCTTGCGTATACCTGCAATTTTGTTCTGCTTCCTGGCTCGATTTTGCCGACAGCAGGCATGATCACGATCCTGCCAATAGCTTCAGCCATGTAGACAAAGGGGCCTTCAGCAAAGCTGACGTTGCTGATGAAGCCAGTGAGACCTCCGAGACTGTCCAGCAGCATCGGACTGCATAGGAAGCGGCCGTCGACGGCATCGGCATGATGACTGACCTCGGACACAGCTTCGTCGCCATGCTCAGTCATCCAGATGGTGTTCATGCCGCGGAAGCCGCCCAGGTAAAGCACGATGGCCTCGAAGCTTTTGTAGATTGTCTCGGTCTTGATCATGCAGGCAGGCTGCGACTTGATCGTCGACACCGTTCGGAGGATGAGGTGTCGAAGTCTGGCCCACTCGCGAGCAACCTGCTCCTTTGAGATGATCCGAATGCGGCAGGAACCGTATTGGTGCTGTTGAAGCTGGTGCTCACTGTGAGAAAAGAATTGCACGATCGAGCCATCGTTTGACGTCGGATTGCCCTGCATTGTGATCTCGATGCTTTGCCTGGAGTCATTCTCGTTCAGGTAAAGCGAAGCCACCATTGAAAGTCCCAGCACCTCAATGACCACATCCTCCGATGATTGTGAGGACGGTCTCTGCTTGCAAGGGTCCATCTGCCACCAATACATTCCAGCTTCTTGCGCAAGCTCAACAAAGACCGTAGCCGGCGCCAGGGGAACGCCGAGGATGACATGACCACGAATAAAGTCGCGGAACGATCGCTGACTGACGCGTGCTAAGAACATCGCTGAAGGTGGCGTGCCTTCGAGCTTGACACTTTGCCAAATTAAAGAGTGAAGTGGCTTCGGTCGTCTCATTGATGCGACGTGAGTAGCTTCGCTCGAGTTTCGCCCACCTTCCCAAGGATCAGATTGGCGGGATGCTGCAACGAGATGATCTCGAAGGCCGCGATCTTTGAACGGCACCCAACATTCGTCCAGATCGAAGGGATACAGCGGTAGCTCTTCTGCCAGCCCATGGTGGCGGGTTCGGAGACCAAGATCGGCAAAGACGTTGTCCCAGCGCAAATCAATGCCACGGGACGCGAGCTCCTTGGCCAGGCTCAGCGTCGCAGTCCAAGAGGAGCTGCCCTTTCGGAAAGAAGACAGAAATTCTGGCATGGGCGTGGAACCGGCGTAGCAGCCTTTCAACATCGGTGTGCAAGTCGGATGAGGTCCGATCTCTACCCAGACGTCTACGACGAGCTGCTTCTGCGTGTCGCTGATCGAATCTGAGAACAGTACCTGTCTGCGAAGGTGTGAGACGAGGTACGATCCGTCGATTTGGTTGCCGTCGGGTGTCATCACTTTGCCGAAGAGGTTAGAGGCCAATGGGATCATCGGCTTGGAAAAAGGGTGTTTTGCGACCACCTTGCGATACTCATCCATGAGAGGCTCTACAGCCTTCGAGTGAAATGCATACGGCACCGGAATGGCCATCGCCTTGATCTTGGGATCGCTTTGCTCGCAGAAATTACGCAGCTTTTCGATCTCTTCGTTCGGTCCGGCGACCACAGTGTCGTTGGGACTGTTGAGGCAGGCGATCTCGAGCTGTTCGTTACCACATGCTTCCAGCAGCTGCTCAACTTTTCCGTCACCCTCACGAATAGCGAGCATCGTCGAGGCGTTCGGCGCACACAGCTCAATCATGAGCATAGCACGATGGCCAACGAGCTCGACGAGGCTTCGCAAAGATAGGACACCAGCAAGCCAGAGCGCTGCATACTCTCCGAGGGAATGACCGGCAGCGCAGGAAGGCGTCAAGCCCCAGTCCAGCAGCATCGATGCCAAGCCGACTTCAACAGCGATCAGCGCGAGCTGATACTGCACCGCGTTGAAGGTATCAGCCTTGCGCTCGGATCTCGAATCAGTCTGCGAGGCGTCGAGAGTGGCGCGAAGCGGGTGGATGACTTCGACCAGGCTGGGAAGCTGCAGACTCAGAGCAATGGTGTTGCAGTTGTCAACGTGTCGGCGGAAGGCAGGACTTTGTCCGTAGAGTTCCCTTGCCATATCGAGGTATTGGGCCCCTTGACCACTGAATACGATGCCGATGCTTTGTCTTGTGCGATCTAAGGGGCCGGTGTTGATCAAAACGGATTCTTGGCTGCAGAGACACGTCTTCGCCTCAGCTATGCTGGCAGGCGTGGCAATGAGGCGGTGGGGAAGCATGGGATCGCCCAGCGAAACTGTGCTGCAGAACTCTGTCAAGCTCATGTCCTTGTTTGAGTCCAGGAACGCCATTAACCTGCGCCGTTTTGCGTCCAAAGAGAACGAAGTGGCGGCCGTGACGAAAAGCAGATGGTGTCTGTCGTCGGACCCATGTGCAGAATGGGCAGCCACGTCGAGAGCATCTTCACTCATCTTCAGCAGCCTGTCCCGATACGCGGTGCCTCGATCCATGACGATGGACGAGTTGCCGCCAGCTGCCGAAAAGTTGTCGACGAGCGTGAATGCCGTATCGGCCCTGTCCAGCTTTGTCTCTTGCAAAGGGACATGCAGACCGTCAAGGGGTGGAAGCTTCGTGTTGAGTTTGGTGCGGATACCGATATGCCGGGGAACTTCACCATGCTCGTAGATTTTGACAGTCTTGATCATGCTGCTGGCGCCTGAAGCTGCTTCCGAATGCCCAATGTTAGCTTTGACCGAGCCAAGTACGAGCGGCGTTGCTTCACCCCTCTTGCCCTGGCCGAAGGTCTGGACGATGCCAGAGACCTCCTCGAAGTCGCCGCTTTGCGTACCGGTGCCGTGCATTTCGATGTAGCTGTAGTCGTGGGGCAACGTCTTGCTGGCTATCATACCTGCTTGGTAGAGCCTCTTCTGCGTCGGGCCATGGGGATGTGTGATGGAGAAAGATTCGCCAGAATGATTGGTTGCAGCCGATGAGATCAGGGCCAAGATCGGATCGCCGTCGCGTACCGCGTCCGGAAGTCGTTTTAGCAGCATGATGGACACTGCGTCGGCGCGTGAGTAGCCGGCACCTGCGTCGTCCAGCGTCATGCACTGGGACGACGGCGAGAGGAAGAAACCTCTGTCCAGTCCGATGGTGATCTGCGGCTGCGTCAGGATGTTAACGCCTCCTGTGAGCGCGGCGGACGTTTCTCCGGACAGCAAGCTGTTACAAGCGGCCTCGACCGCGACCAGAGCCGAGCTGCACGCAGTGTCGTATGTGCAGGCCTCACCGCGGAAGCCAAACGTTTCGTTGAGCCTGGCGACAAGATGCGCACGATGAGTGTTAGCAACAAAGTCACCCTCGATGTTCTGACTGAGGTGCTCGCGATAGTCGTCGCTGCAGTAGGCGAGATGCGTGCTCCACTGCTCGGGTTTATCGGGACGTCGATAGGGTGAGAAGCCGTATCCTGCCTTCTGCAGAGCCTCGTAAGCGGTGAGGATGGCCACCCTCTGCTGAGGGTCGATCTTTGCGCAGTCGCCGCTGTTCGCAATTTCCTCCAAGATGCTCTTGTCAACCGAGCCTGGGCTGGCCATAAAATTGCCCGTCTTGACTCGCATCACATTGCGCTCCCTATACGACGCGGAATGATAATCTTGGTAGCGATACAGATTTTCAGGGATCTAGGGTTTGCGAACGAGCGGCAACAAGGGCAACTTTGAACGGGTCAGTCTCCATGTGTCCAACGGCCCCTCGAGCAGGGCGTGGCACTGCACACGGCTCCGCACTCACCTCTTCGCACATGCTCTTGCCCTCTTTGAGCAATTGCCAGAGCTCATCAGCGTCGTTCGCACCTGGTACTTTGCACGACAATCCGATGATGGCGATTTGTTGACAAGGAGTACCTCGAACCTTTGAAGAGGGCACCGGTTCGTCTCCATAGCGATGAGAGTCTTTTGGGTACAGGCGATCGAGTAGCTTGAGGGGAACGTACGCGATCATGTGCGATGAAAACTTTTCTGCTGCAGAACGGGCGTGTTCGTCCCTCATCGTTCCACCCAAGAGCGCGAGCTCGATTCGAGGTGTGTGTACACGCGATGCGGCGAGTTGCTCTTGAGCCAGATCCGATGCGTTCTTTAATTGCTGTTGTGACCGTCCGAAATCCAAGGTCGAGAAGAGCTGTGCGATATCAACAACTAGCTCATCTCTGGCACCTGGCTGCTGGGAAGGACCTTGATCGTACTTCAGCGACACTTTGATGTTTCGTTCGAGCAAACTTGACTGCAGATTTTTCCAAAGCAGTAAACAGTCGCCCGATGTCAATGCGGGAATCAAAGACATTTCAGTCGCGATGTTGTTTCGATGTCGCTGTGCGTCGTCGTCGTCGTCGTCGTAGAGCACAGTCTCCAGATGTGTGATTTTATCAATCGCGATCACTATTCCGCTGACAGTCTCCTCGACTTGTATGCCGTTCGCAGAGCACTTCGCTGTGATAGCAGTAATGTGCTCTTGGCTGGCGTGGATGCTGACCCTCTTCCGGGCATCACGATTGCCTGTCAATTGAGATTTCTGTATGTAGAGGTCGAGCCAGTAAGCAAGCTTGATTGCGCCGATGGCCGTGGCCATCAACTCCAGGCGGCAAGAGACGTCGACCGACCGAAGGACAGCGATGGACAAGTGTGACTCAGGATCCCACATTGCAGCAATATCGCCTTGCAAAGCCTCTCTGAATTCAAGTTTCGATGCAAGCACCACTGCGACTTGCGCCAAGGTGGTCAACGTGAGCGGAAGTGACCGCAGATCTTGGACAGATGCTTCTTCTGCAAGCCGCTCGAATGTGTCAGGGAGGGCAAAGCGCCTGAAGTGACCGTCCGAGATCGTATGCGAAGCTACGTCTGCCTCTGTTCGCAACGCACGATAAGCTGTGTCGATGAATGCTTTGAGTACGACATCGTAGCGTGACGCAACGTGCAACAGTTTGAACGTGGATGGAAGGAGAATGTGACGATGGGAAGCATGAAGAAACACGACCTTGTGTCCGTGGGCCTTCATGATTGGAGGTGTCTCTATGAGTCGGCGGATGGCGGACGAGCTTGATGTAGACTGTCACGCGAAAAGGGCGCAGAAGTTCCGCGTCCGATCGTCAAGGGGACAGATATTCGTGAAGCAGTCTTATATGTGACAAGGTGGCTCCAAGCTGCTCGTTCTGATCCTCTTGGTCACTCAAGCTTTGAATGATTCTGCCTCATGCAAAGACACGAGCGTCAGCAGCGGCTCGAAAGAAAGGCAAGGGATCAGATCGCTGGTGCAGTGCATTCAGGAGGCAGCCGACGGTGATGCGTGCGGAAGAAGCGAGCCCGTCTGGTTGCTGTGACGCTCCCAAGGTAGAAACTTGCGATTCGTCCGTCGTGTTCGTCGAGCGTATCGGAGGAGGTCCAGCGGCTTGATCCCGGCTATGTCCCGTGCTCCGAAGCTCTTCAAGCCAAATTGGGCTCTTGTGAATCGAAGTAGTGGCGTGTGATTCCGATAAGAGTTTGTTTCGGCACATCCGAGCATGGCGTCGGTCTCGGAACGACCCGATGCAGACCGCTGTAGAGACGTCTGCCGCAAGTGGAGATGCTTTCGAGGAAGCACTTTGATGAATTTTGCTGGCAATCTCCTCAGTTCCGCAACTGCACTCGGCCTCGAGAGCTGCGGTGTCTTCTCGATGTGAAGATTCGAAGAGGTACGCCCAAAGTTTTCGCAAGAGCCGGCGTGGCGAAGCGTTTCGCGCTGTGGCGCATCAGAACTTCGTGTGGCTAGCAAAGGGGTGCGAGACGCTTAGATGGAGCGTCTAGACGCAGCTAGCCACACCGAGGTACGCTCGGAGGTGGTTCTCAAATCCGAAACGAGGCTTGACAGCACTGTGGGGACGTAACCCTCGGAGCTTCTTGGACAGCCGCCGCGACACCGTTTGAAAGCAAAAAGGCGCATCCGATGTGACAGGCCCGACGTGACCTTCGGAGTCAAGGTCAGATGTTCGAAGACTTCTGTGGCCTCACAAACGCTACATATGGCGTCTCCTCATGCAGCCGACTTTGAAAGTTGTGGGCCTCTCGGCGCCACCCTCACGCCCATTGCCCTTGTCTCCAATTCGCGGGAGGTGACGATCGGATGATCCGACGTGAGATTCCTTGATGGGCATTTGAACCGCAACGTCGACAGAGCTAGTTTGCGAAAGATCCCACGCCATCCTGGATCAAAGTTCGATCTGGGTTCTGCTTATTTATAGGGTGCATCGATGCACCGAAGGATGCATCGATCGTGTGGCTCTTTGCAACGTACAAACTCAAGCATTTGGCCTGGTCTCCTCCGACAACTCAGCCGGGACGAAGAGCTGGCAATGTCTGCACGCAAGATAAGGCTGCTTGCTCTGCACGGCAAAGGGACCTCTGCAAGGATCATGAGGGCGCAGATCAAGCCCATCGTCGATCTACTGGGCGAGATCGTCGTGGTCGATTACATAGACGGCGGTGAGCCGTCTGCTCCGTACCAAGGTGAGTCGTCGTCGGAAGACCAAGACCTTGTTGCGCTGTTACACTTGGCTGAAAAGCTGCTCCTTTGCTTGTACGCAGGTATCGAGACCGTCTTTCCGAAGGAGTCTTACTATGCATGGTACCAAGAGCCCACTCGCGATGCTCTGCAGGCTGCGCATACGAGGGTGGCCGTACAGCTTTGCCCAGAGCATGTCGGCAGCTTCAAGCCGCGCGGCGCTGTAATGCCATCGATCTCTACAGGTCTGAATCTCGATTTGGGCGCCTTTTCTCTGCCGAATACGCCACTGTCATCCAACACGGCTACTCCGCCCATCGGCTTCTTGCCGCACAGGTCTTTCTCTAGCGCTTCCAGTGCGGTCGGCAGAACGGATGACTGGTGTCGGAACGGCCACGGAACGATCCGAAGAAGCTTCAATGCTGCTGCCAGCGTTCCTGCAGTGGATACGCCTGTATCGTGCCCGAGCACGGCAGGGATCAAAACGCCGCTGCTGACCGAGAGTGGCGCTTACGATGGACTGATCTGCTTCTCGCAAGGATGTGCAGTGTCGACAGGCCTGCTGCTGGAGATGCAGCAGGATCGTACTCGAGTCGGGCCGCCTCCGCTGCGCTTGGTGATCCTCATATGCGGTGGCAGACCTTTTGGCCCGGACGGAAGCATGGAAAGAGTCGAGCCAGCGAGCGTGCCGCCGATCGCCATCCGCAGCTTGCATGTTCAGGGAAGGAAAGACGCCGGCTTGGAGGAGTCGAAGAGGCTCGCAGATCTGTACACGGATGTAGACAGACAAGTGCTGGAGCTGGACATCGGACACTGTCCACCAAGACGCAGCATGGACGTGGAAATAGTGGCGGCCTCGATTCGACGAAGCATCGCGGAGATGAGCTGAATGAGGCTCAGCGGGCTCGGAAGATCAAAGGGGAGGACAGTTTGATCGACATGACGGACAATTGTCACACATCGAGGAGACAAAGAGACGAGCGCGGCAAAGGAGGGATGTGCGCATCTTAACATGTCGGGCCGAGGCTGTGAAGATGAGTTCATTCAGAAGGGACGACCTCGAGACGCCACGTGGCCAGCTGAGCCGGCGGCAGATTTCCCTTTCTCTTATGCTAGCGTTGTCGTTTCTGCACGCTTTCTGAATTTGCATCCAGACGTGCGAGCCATAAGCAAAAACTTCGGGTAGTGTCAGACCGGTCTTGTCTGCATGATGAGAGCAGCAGGCTTTCCGGGAGCGACAGGAGGAAAAGGGGTCCCCGAGTATGGAAAAAGGACGACGAGGATGAGGGCAGCAGCGGGGCAAGAGCTGGATAGGGGAGTTCGCGCGATGATTGGACCCTGAACTCTATACTCGGAGCGATCGAAGAGGACAGAAGAGCCTTTGTGGGAAGAAGGTGTGGCGGGGAAAGAGCGGAGTGTCGAATTGCAGACAGACCAAAAGCAGCGCATGTACACGGCACTGTAGCAGCAATCTGATTCGAAAGCTTCCTTTCGGCTTGCTGATCTCGATACTTGGTGGTCGAAACGAGCTTCGACGTCGGCACAAGCTGCGCCGGTCAAGTGGATCGATGCTCTTTTTCTGACACATTAATCTCTGCCCAATCAGTCGACCGTAGCCGATTTCTCCTTTAGGCTCTCTTCCTTGACGCTACGCATTTCTAGCTTGCCCCTTCGCTCACAGCACACTCGACGGACCCTCTGCGATCACGAATGATTGCAGTGGCAACACGATATATCGGAAGGTAGACGCCATCGAAATGGTTCCCGAAAAAATAGAACAGAAACGGGAAAGGAGAAAGAAAAGAAGAAATAGAAATAAAGATTGGAAAAGTCGACCAAAAAAGAAAAGAATTCAAACGTGGGAGGAGCTGAAGAGCCGAGCGAGATGTGATCTTGTGGGAGTGGGCGTGTGATTTCACGGCGAAACGAAACAGAGCGTTGGTCCAAGCTGAGCGAGCGAGCGAGTGCACTGCTTTGACGGTTGATGGTGCCGATAACTTGGCTCAAGCTACTGTAACTTTGTTTGGAAGTACACCGACGGGCCCAGGCTGTGTGCGTTTGTTGCTCACCATCATCTTGATATCTCATTCTCGCCTTCATCTCCCACCTCGACTTCGTAAGCATTTCATCGGCATCGTCAGCGCAAGCGCAAGCGGATCTGCCCTGCCCAAATCACACCGCATCGATCCCACCACCCTCTTTTCTTCATCTTTCGTTTCACCGCGACACAGCCACCGCTGGTTGGCTCCTCAAGCTTCCAATCTGAGCTCATGGGCCCCTGCACGCTCGCCTATTAGCTGCAACTATACCTTCGAAATACTGTGGCACATATCACTGCATCTTGCAGACGCTCTCCAGACGCACCGACACGTCCCTTCGCATCACTCTGCCCGGGGTCCCACCCTCGTAGCTTGGTCGCGAGTGTTTCTCCGATCCTACTCTTAGTAACTTATCAAGTCTTCCGTTTCGCGTCGAATCTTCCTTTTCCTCATGCATGCCAATCCTCGCAACTGGTTGTAGAGCATCTGCGAGCATCTAGCCGGCCCACGACCGTCCTGCGACTGCCTGCACTCTGCACACCTGACTGGACCCAGGTAGCATTGCCGATTGCTGATCAGGCGAAAGCTCCTTTGAGCTAAGCTGAGCTCAGCCCGCGCTCCCTCATTCTGAGGCTGCTGTCTGGACCTGTCCATATCTCTTCCGTCGCCATGACGGGGACCGAGCGCCGCAGCCATCCCGGCTCCCTCGGCGCCATGCCGGCCCGCTCTCCTCTTTCACGCTCCCCTTCTCCACACAGGAAAGCGCACGCCTCGTCGTCCAACACCACAAATCAGCTCGCCAATCGCTCCACCCTTGCGCAGAGGACCAATCAGCATTTCCACTCGGATGCTCCCACCTTCTCCAACCATCCCGACTTTACCGCCGCCTTCGGCGCTACACCCAACTATGAGCTACCTCCAGAAGGTCTCTTTGGCGCGCCACAAGACGAAACTTCATTGTCCAACGCAGCTTCGTCTTCCTCATCCTATTGGCTGTCTGCCGATAATCGCTCTCAGTCCGTACCTCCCAGGATAGCCGTTGACAGCACCAACGCTCGCAGCTCAAACATGAAACGTGCG
Source organism: Pseudozyma hubeiensis SY62 (assembly GCF_000403515.1). Taxonomy (NCBI): domain Eukaryota; kingdom Fungi; phylum Basidiomycota; class Ustilaginomycetes; order Ustilaginales; family Ustilaginaceae; genus Pseudozyma; species Pseudozyma hubeiensis. Next base: position 6,912 of record NW_012133807.1, on the reverse strand, counting down.
GTTCCGCTTATAGACACCAGTGGGCTACCGCATTCGCGCAGGCAGAGTCTCATGGAAGAAGCCGAAAAGCGTCCCACCAGCCCTCACATCACTTCGGCTACTCCCACGAGCGCTCGCCATCACAACATCTTCACGCAGCAGCAGCAGCACAAGCAACCCAGCTCACGCTCCAGCTCGTTCCATGAACACGATGCGCATCCTCCGCACCAGTCCAAGGGCCAGTCGCTGCATCGAGTCGCCTCTCCTTCCTTACTCAACTCGGGCATCGGCCGTGCTGCCGTCTCGGCCGCGCAGTCCATAATGGATGCTGTGGCCGGCCGCTCGTCTCCTGTTGCCCTGCGCTCCGCTCGCCCCTCTCAGGACGACAGGAACAGTTTGAGCGACGACGAAGCAGGCAAGGGGCATGGACGCAAGGCTGCTGTAGCAGTCGGAACGCGCTTCACCCCTTCCATCCATCACGCCCGTCATCAACATGCTCACCACCAGGAGGGCAAGCTGCGCTCATCTTCGCCCAAACCCATGAGTGCTGACATGACCTGGCGTGCTAGCATCTCCGAGTCGCGAAGGGCTACTCCGGCTGCCTATCGACCACGACCAGCTTCGGTCAACAGGCGACGCAACAGCGCCGTTGTCGATCAGCAGCCTACCGCCGCTCTCGGCGACAGCTCCGACATGCAGCTACCCAACGGCCACAAGTCCACGCACTCTTCCATCTTGATCGGCTCGCCCATCGTCATCCCACAGGCTCGCAGAGGCGCTGTTCGTTTACGTCCCAGCCGGAAACGTCGCATCGCCCGCCAGGTCAAGCCACAAAGAACGTTTCGACAGAGCTTGTTCGTCTTTATCGCAACGGTAGCGCACTTCGTCCGTCTGCTTGCCTCGCCCGCAGAGGCATTTCGACGCTTCAGAGAGTACTGCATCGAGACACGCATCGCCATTGACGACGCTTTTCGAGATCCGCAGACGGGCGTGCGCTGCTACTATCCCGCCTGGCTGCAGGCGTACGTGCCACTGCTCATCTGGCTCGGCATCAGTCTGAGCAGCACGGCGCTGGTCATCACTTTCCACACGCAAGTGTTTATTGGCCTCGATCACATGTCGACCTACTTGCAGGGCTTGGGTTTGTGGGGCAAGGTCATGCTGGGTTCGCTCATCTTTCTCACCACATTTCCGCCATTGCCGCTCTACTCGACGCTGATCATGCTTTGCGGGTTCACCTTTGGCCTGTGGCAAGGCTTCATCATCAGCTACATTGCCGCACTCTCAGGTGCCATTGTGGTATTCACCCTCAGTCGATCGTTGCTGCGCGAGTGGATGGTGGGGTTGCTCAACAAGAGCGGAGGGCTGAAGAAGGTGGTTCGTGCCATTGAAAAGCAGCCCAAGCTGTTGTTTCTGGTGCGACTTGCGCCGTATCCGTACAATCTGATGAACACCCTGCTTGCCAGTTCGCCCACGTTGACGCTGCGCACCTACGTGACGTGCACTGCATTGGCGCTGCCCAAGTTGCTCATCCACACGGGGCTCGGAACATCGATCAAGAACTTTGCAGCGTACAACGGCGCAGCTGATGGTGAGAGCAAGGAGGATGCCGAGGCTTCAGAGACGGCGGAGCACGTCAAGAAATGGGCTGGCTTGATCGGTGCGGGACTGTGCTTTGGCATCATGATCTACCTCTTGTCTGTTGCCAGACGCGCGGTGGACGAGTTGGACGACGAAGGCGAGGATGGCATGTACGACGACGAGGTGCTGTACGATGACGAAGGTGAAGGGCTGCTTTTTTCGGATGATGATGGGCACGACGGTCACGATGGCGCGGACGCTCTGGATCATGGTTCGGGCGTCGACATGCGCGAACGAGCTGGTCCATCCACTTTGGGCTTCCGCAACGGGTACGCGCCGATCGAATCGTCGCCTGAAGAACGATTCCGCCATAGCATGCGTCATCCGCAGCCCGTACCAGGTCCGCTGGTGCTACCAGGGTCGAGCTACGACTACATGGCGTCAGGATCTGGCTCGTTCGATGGCAGCGGGTCTGTTGGCACGCACTCGATCGATCTCGCCGACAAGATTGCCGAGATGGAAGCACATGCGGAGAACATGCAATTCGAGTCGCCTATGCATCGGGGCGCAGAGCAGGAGCAGGTGGAGCCGTCGATGCTGGCGAGTCCCAAGTGGTCGCCGATGGTGGCAGCTCTGGAGGACAGGGTGGATACGAACGATACTGTCATGGACCAGAGCAGGATTTTGTTCCTGGATCGGGATAACCCCGAAGAGCCGGATGAGTATCGCCATTAGCAGGAGCAGCAGCCGTGGTCGCTGTCGGAGCAGCTGGATGTCGACCTCAACTCTTGACCCTTGACCCTCCTTACCCCTGTTTTGACGTTGTCCATGTTGATACCGTCACAGTCACGGTGCCTTTTGAGGTGAATAGAACACATGAATACTCAATCAGCGAAGCCAAGTGTGAATCAAGGTGTCTAGCAGTGTTTGTTGCCAGTGAGAAAGAACAAGAGTCTCTTTCGGCGTGAAGCGGAGAAGATCCGAGAGCTGCTGGAAAAAAGAAGCGCTCGCTCACCGACGAGAAAAGGAAAATGTTGAAGAAATGTCATTCCTCATCCGCACCACCATCCTTGACACCGAAAGTCACACGCCGCTTTCGATTCGATCTCACCTGCTTGCTCGACAGCAGCGTATGATAAGCGCAGTACGAACAGCAGCATTTCGACTTTGCCCTGTACCACCGACCTCTCTCACACCACTGCGAGTGTTGTTGCGAGAGCCGATCCACTCGTTACGCTTCAAACTGGACTTTCAGGTCGCATATCGCGGTTTCCAGTTGGACACGATGAGTACGCAAGAGTCCGTACCCAAGAGGACCAAGGTCGACGGTCAAGGTGAGTTGATTTGCGTGAGCGCAGAAAGCAAAGAGCAAGATTGAGAGTCGGAGAAGACGTCGGAGGCAAGATGAAGGGAAAGGCAACTTTTTGGCAAGGATGGCTCGTGCGATTTCAGCGCACACCGCCGCGTCTTGGCGAAATGAGGAAAAGAAGAAGAAAAGGAAAAAGCGCAGCGCAGGAAGAAATTTATTAAACAAGACTCGAAGGGACGCAACTTCTCAAGACCTCTTTTGCTTCTTGACTATCATCCCATAACCTCTTCTGACATCGTATTTCTTCCCGATCGCGCGCTCTGTCAACATGCCAGAACACATCATCACCCACAGCGGTACCTTCCACGCCGACGAAGCACTCGCCGTAAACCTCCTCCGCAAACTCCCCCGCTTCGCCTCTGCTCCCCTCACCCGCACCCGCGACGCCTCCACCATCGACTCTGGCTCCATCGTCGTCGACGTAGGCGCCACCTACTCCCCCGAAACCCACCGATACGATCACCACCAACGTGGGTTCGAAGAGGTCTTTGACGAGAACCACTCGACCAAGCTTTCCTCCGCCGGACTCGTCTGGAAGCACTTTGGTCGAGAGATCATCTCGACTCATCTGCAGCTCGATGCCAATGCGCAGAAGGATGTCGTCGAGCTGCTGTGGTTGAAGATGTACGACGACTTTGTCGAGGCTATCGATGGCATCGACAATGGTATCTCGCAGTATCCGAGCGATTTGAAGCCAAAGTACAAGAGCAGGACCGATCTCAGTGCCAGGGTGGGGTATCTCAACCCTAGCTGGAATGAGAAGTCGGACAGTGCTGAACTCGACTCCAGGTTCGAAGTCGCAAGCGCTATGGCTGGCAAGGAGTTCTTTGACAGACTCAACTACGCCTTCAACGCATGGCTGCCTGCTCGCCAAGTGGTCGAAGATGCACTCAACAGACGCACCCACCCTCAGCTATTGGTGTTTGACGAGTTCGCCAGCTGGAAAGATCACCTGTTCGATCTCGAGAAGCACCTCAACATCGCCCCCACGGAGAAGCCTATCTACGTCGTCTACCCGGATGAGAGCGGTAAATGGCGTATCCAAGCCGTACCCGTCTCCCCCGAATCGTTCGTCTCGCGCAAGGCGCTTCCCGAGCCATGGAGGGGTATCCGAGACCAAGCGTTGTCCGACCTGACGGGTATCCCTGGGTGTATCTTTGTGCATCAGTCTGGATTCATCGGTGGAAACGCGACGCGGGAGGGCGCTTTGAAGATGGCCAAGGACGGGTTGGCGCACACGGGTGTTCCCTTCATCCACTCTGCCACCGTCGGTGATGCTGCAGACGGTGGGCATACGCACAGCCACGATCACGGCCACACGCACGACATCATGGACCATCCTGGAAAGTTCAACGATCGAGAGCTGCCCAACTACGAGAATCGAAACTGGAACGAACGCGCCTTCACCGTCGGTATCGGTGGACCTGTCGGTTCGGGTAAGACTGCGCTCCTCTTGAGCCTCTGCCGAAAGCTCCGGGATCGCTACAACATTGCGGTGGTGACCAACGATATCTTTACGCGCGAAGATCAGGAGTTCCTGCGCAAGCACTCTGCCCTCAACCCCACGTCCAAAATCCGAGCCATCGAGACAGGTGGTTGTCCGCACGCAGCTATCCGCGAAGACATCTCCGCCAACCTCGAGGCGCTGGAACAGCTGCAAGCCGAATTCGAGACCCAACTCCTCTTCGTCGAATCCGGAGGTGACAATTTGGCTGCTGCGTACTCGGTCGAACTCGCCGACTTCCACGTCTACGTCATCGACGTTGCCGGTGGCGACAAAGTACCCAGAAAAGGTGGACCGAGTATCACGCAGAGCGACGTACTGGTGGTCAACAAGATCGATCTCGCCGATATGGTCGGTGCCGATCTGAGCGTGATGAAGCGCGATGCGGATAGGGTGAGGGATGGCGGACCGACGGCGTTCACCAGTGTCAAGCTGGATCAGGGCGTGGATGCGGTGGTCGAGATGATTCTGAGTGCGAGGAGGATCGCGGGCGCTGATAAGGCGGGTAAGCCGGTGGCTTAGTGGAAGAAGAAAATGCAGAGAATGGTTGAAAAGTGAAGTGCGAGTGTGAGGAAGAGAACGTGTGGCCCAGAGTGTGAGTGCGGTTCTGGAGGTGTATCGAACAAAACGTGAGCCGGACGAACTCCCGAGTTGACATCACAGAGGCCAACGAGGGGCCGAGCAACATGCTGTGATCCGTACACCGTGATGGATTCTCACTTCGTCGGTTCACCCTGTCACGGCCTGCGTATCGCTGTTCAACACCGCACCCACAAACCCACGCACTTTTCTCTTTCTCCTGATGGGTTTCACACGTTTGAATTTTCCTTACAACTTGGCCTTTGCGCCCCTCTCATCACCTTCGATGACGACAAAGCAGTTCTGGGCGCACATGGGGAACTTGCTGCCATACACCTTTGCCTGTTCGCTGCTGGCCTGGCCCTTGGCGTTCCTCGCTGCGATCCCCTGTGCGATGACTGCCAGCCTGAACCAGGCCCACGCCTTGGCTGCAGTCCACCTTTCGATCGGATATTTGCGATTTGTACCTTGGCAGTATCGCTGGATGAGATCGGATTCCACCGGTACGGGGGATTGGTCGGGGGTGAGGTTTCCGAGGGAGAGGAGGAGGGAGCCGGAGCGTCGACTTTCTTCCCAGATGCTGGGATCGTTGATGCGCTCCGGGATGGTGCAGGGGGTCGAGTAGGGTTGGAGGAGGTTGGCGAGATCGGAAAGGGGGTGGCCGAGGGTGGAAAGTTCCCAGTCGAGGATCCCGATGACGCGCGGTTGGGTGGGGTGGAAGATGAGGTTGTCGATCTTGTAGTCGCCGTGAACGATGCCCGTTTCGTCCGCTGGCATGTTGCGAGAGAACCATTCTAGGAATTCGATTCCGCGAGGGAGCGCTCCTACTTTTTCCCCCGTCTTGTCATCCTTCACCTCGGCCTGAATAGAGCTAACTTTGCCGAGAGATTTCATCTGCCTGGTGTAGAATCCATTTGGCTTTCCGTAGTCACCCAACCCAATCTTTGCCGGGTTAACACGGTGAAGGGCAGCCAAGGTGTCGATGGCACTCATCCAACACCTCCTCCTCTCCTCCTTATCCGCGATCTGAAGGAACCGGTAATCTTCAAAGATCCTTCCATCGATAAACTCCATCACATAAAACGCCGTTCCGACGATCTCCTTCTCCTCGCACAAACAAAACACTTCCGGCACGGGAATTCTGTCCCTCGAATCCTCCGGTAGACCTTTCGTGTACTCGAACAGCGCTTTCAGGATTCGATATTCTCGCTCGACGGCGTGGGCGGTGGAAGAGAGCAAGGAGCCGGGAGGTTTCTTGCGCAGCACATACTTGCGTGAGTCAGCAGCAAACAGGATGTACGTAGGATTCGACTGTCCAAACGAAAACTGCTTGACCGAGACGGGGGTCTTGATAGCGGGGACCTTGGAAGAGAGGTAGGCGTTGAGAGAGTCGAGGTTGATCGAGTGTCGTACAGCACCGTACTGCTGACCCACTTTGTTCTGCGTCATGACTAGAATCTCCACCAATCGGTCCCTCAAGACCAACGTTTATGCCTGGTGAAATTGGAGAGAGAGTATGAGTGTACTTTTGCGTTGGTATCGATGACCCCGCACAAAGATGTGATGATGCTCAAGAAAGGGAGTCTGTAGCGGATCGAGTTGCAAGAACTCCCCGTTGCCCCGCACTTTTTCCACACCTTGCTGACAGCTAGCTGCTCGTGGCTTGGCCTGTGCCAGCTCTCGCTCTTTCTTCCGGTTCAACCGGACTCGGCTACCGCCAAAAGACCGCGGATCGGTTAGTCGATGAATGTTAGACCGTCAATTTCCCTTACTGACCCTTTATTCCGGCTTCCCAATTCGCTTCCTGCCGGTGGTACCGGTAATCTTCGCTTGCACCGACCTCTCTGCCCACCCTCCCACCCACCCACACACACAGCACACGAATTCTTCAAGCAAAACT
>NW_012133806.1:55511-109808 GCF_000403515.1 Pseudozyma hubeiensis SY62 | reverse complement strand
GCTCACGCATGAATCTAACAAATTTCCGACCTTCGAAAATTGACGCGACTTTTCCTCCTTTTTCGCGGTCGATTTTGGAGACGGAGTGTAATTGTACAACACCGCGAACATTAACACAAGAACATTAATTGTTACACTGAACACGTCTCTCGAGCCGGATCCAATTCGGCAACGCTGCGAAACGCCTCCACTCTTCTGGTTTCTCCACAACCACCATCTATCGCAACAATCTGACGGCTCGGCATCCAGCGCGTCTGAGGCGAACACGATGGCATTGTCAATATCGTCATGATCGATCTCGTTCTGATCCTGGCTATCAAGCTGGCGCTCTATCTGTCGGCTCGCGCTGCACTTCCTTTCCTCTTCGGACAGGCACGGCATGCCTCGCTCGATGTTAGCGCGAAATCCGTCACATCTCTACCCACGCCAGCAACCGCCCGCGCGTCGACTAACTCTGCAACGTTTCATTCCGACTCGATACACGATGACGAAGATGACGATTACCGGCTCGGCTCCAGCGCAACAGATCGGTCTCCATTTCTGGCCATCAATAAGGGATCGATGCTGCCCTCCTGGCCTCAACTAAAAGCTTCAATGCTTACGCCCGTACGGATCCGAAACTCGCAGGGTAGCTTGGACCTTGCGAGCGTGTCGGCACTCCTGTTTTCTCTCGCATTTGCCGAAGCAGCATCCCTCTTTGTCGCCGTTTTGCTCGAGACGGCAGGCTTCCCAGCTGGCAACGGAACCACGCTTCGACAGGTGTGGCGCTTCGACTTGGCCGCCGTTCAAGCGCTGGCGATTGTTCTCATCCCGCTTGCCGTGTGCTTGCTGTTCACTTACCGTAGCAACACCTCGACGCCTCTGCCTCGACGCATCACCTATTTGCTGCTTCCCTTCGTGCCCTGGCTCGTGCTCTTCTTCAAGGTTCCGCTTCCGAGCGCATTGTTGGACAAGCGGAGCGGTGCAGGCATTTTGGATGGTCTCATGGCAAGGACAGCTGTCATCGGCGTTAGCTTCATCGCCATCCTATCGGGGTCTGCAGCCCTTCAGGCTGCTTGGGAAGCGGTCGAGCACTTTCAAGGCAAGCAACAACGCCCGCCATCGCAGAGCGATATTCGCTTGGCGCAAGAATCGTTCCAGAGAACTTGCTCCGACCTCGCCTTGAGGAAGACGGATTTGGCGCGGCTTGAAGGCGAAACGCCTGATCGTAGCTCGACTAATTGGAGCGTCTCGAGCCTCTGGGGAGGCGACAGTCGATCCAGAGACATCAAGTCCCTCAAGTCGGAGATCTTTGGTCTCTCCTCCATCGCCACGGCTATGCGCGACGACTTGGATCGAATGACATCGCTGCAGCACAAGGACAAGCTCAACAGCACCATTATCGGCAAAGTTTGGATCCTCGTCGGTTGGGTGTGGGCGGCGTATTGCGCCTTTCGAATTGCACTGTCCCTGCTCAATCTCCTCGTCCTCGGGTACAAAGACACGGCTCCACCAGACTTTATCTCGCTCTCGGTTGCCTACATCATCCGCATATTCGACGTTGACCTCGACGTGGCTGCATGGACGAAACAAGTCTCGCTGCTGTTTGTCGGCGTGCTGATCTGGGGAAGAATCGGGAATGTTCTCAGCTACCTCGGCTCTGCCTTCCGTGCAGCTGGCACAGGAGTTTCAAGCTCCTTCCTTGTCTTGTTCCTTGCCGAAATCATGACTATCTATCTGCTGGCCACCTTGATCCAGCTTCGTTCGTCACTGCCAGCTCCGGTCTCGGTTCCACCCTCTCCCAGAGCTCTTGCAGATGAGAGCTCCCCTCCTCTGCTCGCAACGCTGCCCAGCTTTCAAATCGTCTTTGGCAGTCTGTTCGATTCCGCCTTCTTGCTCGCGGCAGCTGCTACAGCCGTTTGGAAATACCTCATGTATATGCAGCGCACTTCTTCGGGAGACGGAGGCGTACTGTTTGGCGGAGCAGGTCGTTGAAGCGCTCCGCCATTCCTATGTTTCCTTTGCAGATCAGGACAATTCATCGTATTGATACCACAATGTGACCATATCGTGCCACAGTCTGACGCAAACGTGCAGCGCTGATACTTTGCCATGGGAACAAGAGGTGAAGAAGACCAAACATGAAAAGACGAGCGAAGTATGTCATTGGGGTATCGTATGTAAGTTGCGAGAAGTATCTTCTGGGCCAAATATTGTGAGCGGGAAGCTGTGTCACTCTTCCGAGCGTTCTGAGTTTGATGAGTTGAATGAATTAGGTTCAGGTAACGGGCTGCTTCGAAGTTCGCCAGCGGATGGACTGGTGGATGATCTTGGGTCGTTGGCGTCGCCCGTATTGGTGTTGAGCAGGCTGATCCTACGGAAAGCGCGCTTCCACCCCTGATCCTGGCTGCTTTGAGGCGTGGGCTTATCTTGGGCCAGCGTCGGCGACCGGAACGCCTGTGGATCTTCGTCTCCCGTGGTTTCATGTGGCAGCGGCGGCAGGGTACCTCCGTAGCCAGTCAAGGGCGATACCATGCGAATTGAGTCTGGATCTAGATGTGAGGAATTTGCTGGTGGAGCAGGCAACGAGTAGCTTTCGTCGCCTGCGACGGAGTTCTCGAGAATAGAACTCTCGGCTAGGCTGCTGGTGCCGCTGGTTGCGCGGCTGTTGGACGCGCTGCTGTGCAAAGATGAAGGGAAGGGATACCCCGAGCTGCTTTCAGCGGCGAGCTCGAGAGTCTGCTGGTGCCTTTCCGCTCGCTGCTGACGAGCTCTGGATGCGATGCCTTGGCCGCTGCTGATCTTGGTGAGGCTAGTGCCGCTTCCCGCTGACAATTGAACGGCACGAGAGCGCTCTTCGTCGCGTGCTGCTGGAGTGGAGGAGATGGCGCGTTCAAAAGCAGTGTCCGAGCTTCTGCCCGGCGTCGTCGATGCCTGCGACTGCGAGTCGGATCTGGTCGGACTCAAGACGGGTGGATTCGAGCTTGCGCCGCCAACGACGCGGGAGAAGAAAGCTGCAAAGCCTCCAGCTCCGGGCGCCGCCGATAGACTTTGCGGGCGTTGGGTGTGCGGGCTGGTCGGACTCTGAACAAGCTGATGCTTGGGCGGCTGGATACCGCGCATGAGCAGCTCTTTGCGAATGCGCTCACGCTCGGCTACATCGTGTTCGTCTTCAATCTCTTCGCTGCTCCGGAGTTTGCGGGCCGAGCCATCACGAGACGGGATGAGGAGGTTATCAGACTGGAGTGTCAGGGGTCGCAGGATGGAAACAGACTCGGCAGCGTTGCTGCTGCTACCGCCACCGAGGAAAGGCAAACTGCGCCAGTCGATCGATGATGTGCGCTTGCTTTTGGGTGGCGCCGAAGTACGAGGTTCGCTTGTTGGGCCCCCGAAGCTGAACATTCCGCCAGCCTGATTGGACATGCTCGTGGTCGATGTTGTGCTGGCATTGGAAACGTTGCGGGATCCCGTCTTGTCCTCGCCGCTGGCGCCCTTCTTCTGATCGGGACTATGAAGACTTAATGTAGCACGGGATGGCTTGTGGCGCGGGCCGCGGATCGTACCGCGACTTTCAACAGCGAGGATGTTCTCGTAGCCCTCGCGTGCGATGATGCGGTCGATGATCTTGGAGATGTAGAGGGTAAGAGCCTGATTTGCTTCACGCAGCTCGCGAACCTCTTGCTGCAGCTCGTCGACGCTGTCAGATACGGATCCTATGCGCGTATTTGCGCGCTTCTCTCGTGTCAATCGATCGCCGCTGGAAGCGGCAATAACACCCTCGCCTGCACTGTCTTGGAGCTCGGAAGCCAGATTGGTTGCAGGCAAGTCGGCGCCAGAAGTGGCACGCCTGCGTCGAGAAGTGTGCGTCTTGTTGGGCGGAGCTCTAGGTGTATCGGGAACATCGTCGACATCGTCCTCATCCTCCTCGGGAATGGTGCTAGACGAAAGGGAGGTGCTGCGGGAACGGCCGTCGTCATCGGTGTCGTCAGTGTCGAGCGAGTCGGCCTCGGTGGCATCTTCTTGATCGTAGGGATCACCGAGACTATCATGTGCGCGGAGCCGTCCTAGCGATGCTCGTCGGATGCCACGAAGCATGGCACTCTCGTTGAGCAAGGCGCCGCTGAAGGTCTTCTCCTGCAGGATGTCCATGAAGGCCTCATTCTGGTCGCGCAAGGCGAGGTTTTCTGCTCTGACATCCTTAAGCTCGGCCTGCAATGTCGACATTGTCTCTGTGAGCGAAGAATGAGACTTTTGGAGCGTGGATAGTTCATCGACGAGCGTAGTCATATCGTTTTCTGGGGCAAAAGTGCGGCGTCCGATGGTGTCAGCACGGATCTGCGGCGATCGAATGGACCCATGAGCGTCGTCTGGGCCTGGGTCTGAGCCTGCGTCATCGTGCGAGGGAACAACTTGCGGGTCAGCGGATGAGTCGGAAGTCAGATGGCGTTCTGATAGAAGGGGAGAGTCGCTGTCTTGGATGCCTGTGCTGGCCTTTATTGAAGCCAATCGATTCGTGATGCGTTCGTGCTCGCGTAGAAGCTCGTTGTGACCGGAGAGCAACCTGTCGTACGCCGAAGCCTGTGTGGCCTTTTGTGATTTGAGGAGGGCTTCTGTATCTTGATAATACTGACGCTCCTTGTCCATGGTGGCAGTCTGGTCGAGGTAGCGCTTTTCGGCATCGTTGCGGCTGCGCTCGGTCTCTGAGAGCTGTTTTCTGAGGCGCTCGATCACTTGCATAGTAGAGTAGACCTCACCTTCCATGCGATCCTGATCTGCCATGATCTCGTCGATCCTCTCCTCCCTCTGCTTTACAAGCGACTGGAGCGAATGCACTTGGGCATCGGACTGAGCGAGCTGCTGAGACAAAGCGGCAGTAGATTCTTGGAGCGACTCGTTGTGTGAGACTTGGTCTTCGAGCTGTGCCTCGATGTGGTCCATCTGCACCTTTGCGCGGCCAAGGGCAATCACGAGATCGTCGCGATCCAGACCCTCGAGCGCCTTCTCGATCTCTTGCTTCGGAATGTCCGACGCAGTGCCATTGGATCGCATACTCCGGACGGAAGAGCCTGAAACGGTACGCTGCACTGACATGGGTTCGGGAGATGCGGTCCTTCGGGCTTCGAGGTCTGCTGGCTGGTCATCGTGGCTCTTCGCAGTCGCTTGCGAATCGTGGGAACTACCGAGCCTGTCATTGGCATCGTCTCGATCGTTGATGAAAATCTCGTCTTGGGAAGTGATCAAGGGCGATTTGGAGAGTGATGTGGCCGCTTTCGAGGTGCGATTTCTGGGTGGAAGCGGTCGAGAAGCGCCAAGTTTGGTGGAGAGGTTGTGGTGCGATTCCGCATGGGGCAAGAGCTGGCGCGGCTCATCGTCCGTCATGGTCGCGATGTGGATGCATTCGTGCTTGGCAGTGGTGCGGCAGCGATGTGACGTTGGAAATGCGATCGTGTGGGTGACAGACGCCAAGATGGTCTTCTTGTGGAACTGTGTCCATGCAAGCGTGTTGCCGACAAGTGTTGGTTGGGCCCCTTGCATGGCTGACTGCCCATCTGCCCGATGTATCTCCGATCTTGAAGTAAGCGGAGTTTCAAGTTGACGATCCCTAAAAACACTTTAAACTTTTTCGGGTCAGCGCCGGGGCCAGAGTGCTGCAAGGTGCGAAAATGGAAGCCCTGACGCCGCGACACGTTTTCACGACAAGAATCGCATTGGACCGGCGCAGTGACGTTTTGTGACGATTCTGCGCAGTGGCCATCCGCCAAATTCGGTAAGCCATAGAAAGCTGTTATGCAAACTCTTCTCGTCAACCATCACCTCTAAGTAATCCGATCCTTCATTCGCTTCTCATTTCCCCCATCGGATTTCCCACCCGTGGTTGTCAAGTGGTCCCCAAGACCAACTTCCGATACTCAATATGGTCATGATGCCTGCTCCGTCCGCAGGGCCAGCGCGGATAGCTTCGTCCACCAATGGCATCTCCGCTAGCTCGTTGCAGTTCCGCGCTCAGCCTTTCGTCAAGCTGGCCATCGTCGCCATGACGGCTTTGGTCCACCTCATCGTACCCGTACTCTCGGCTCCCTTTTCTTTCGCCTCTTCGCAACTCGCAGCCACCTCTTCTACACCCGAAGCTTCGCGTCACAACCATGACGAGGATGACCCCGTCAGCGACAATCCGCTCAAACTCACCATCGACATTCTCACCATCGCTGCTCTCGTCGTGCTTGGCGGTATCTTTGCTGGCCTCACTCTCGGCCTCATGGGTCTCGACATGGTCAATCTTCAGGTGCTCGCCCATTCCGGCTCCGACAAGGAGCGCAAGCACGCCACCAAGGTGCTCAAGCTCCTCGAAAAGGGTCGCCACTGGGTGCTCGTCGTCCTGCTGCTCGGCAACGTCATTGTCAACGAAACCTTGCCTGTCTTCCTCTCCGACTTTGGTGGTGGTCTCGCGGCAGTCCTCACCTCCACCTTGCTCATCGTCATCTTTGGCGAGATCGTTCCACAGAGCATCTGCGCCCGCTACGGTCTCGCCATCGGCGCCTTTTGCGCTCCCATGGTTCATGCTACCATGCTCATCCTCGCCCCTATCGCTTGGCCCACCGCCAAGCTTCTCGACTGGTGCCTCGGTGAAGAGCATGGAACCACCTACCGCAAGGCTGAGCTCAAGACCTTTGTCTCGCTCCACCAACAAATCGGTACCGAGCACCTGCACGAGGACGAAGTCACCATCATCCGCGCTGTCCTCGAGCTCAACGACAAGACCGTTCGCGACGTCATGACCCCCATCGAAGACGTCTACATCATGTCCAGCGACACCATCCTCGACGAAGAAGGCGTCGCAAAGCTCGTCAGGTCCGGCTACTCGCGCGTGCCCATCCACGAACCGGGCAAGAAGGATGCCATCGTCGGCATGCTGCTCGTCAAGAACCTCATCCAATATGACCCGGAGGATGCTCTGGCCGTTTCCAGCTTCCACCTCACCCCGCTTCCCGAAGCAAGCTGCGACCTTACGCTACTCGACTGTCTCAACTACTTCCAGCAAGGCCGCAGCCACATGATCCTCGTGTCTACTCACCCCGGTGAGTCGCGTGGCGCGCTCGGCGTCGTCACCCTCGAAGACGTCATCGAAGAGATGATCGGAGAAGAGATTGTCGACGAGACCGACATCTACGTCGACGTTCACAACAAGATCAAGGTCGTACGAAACCGTCAAGCCAAAGACAGTGCCGGTCAGAACTGGCAGCCTCTGATTCGCGGCATCATTGAGCGTCGTCGAAAGCTCGGCGGCCCCATGAAGGCACCGCTTCGCAGTAGCTACGGCACCGTCGGTATTATGAAGAACGACGGCGGCGCCAGGAACGATGCCAAATACGGCTTGCCCAGTAGTCAAGCTCGTGCCGTCGACAAGGTAGCCATCAAACGTCCAGGCTCGCCTCAGTCCATCGCTAGCAATTCTCGCAAAGCATCCGGTTCATATGAGCCAAATACTCCCTTGCGCCGCGAGAGCTCCTCGTCCGTCGCTACCTCGATCGACGGTCTCAATTATCAGGACTCGCCCCGTACCGTCTTCGTACACCAGAACTCCGGGAGCGCACAAAACTCCTATTCGGAGCCCTACATTGTCGAGGTCGGCAGCCAGGATCGTACACCACGTGTCATCCGGATATCCGACATCCAAGAGTATCCAGGTGCAGAAGAGAGAGCGAGAAAGGACGACGCACGCCAGCAAAACCAGATCACTCGCGACGCTCGGAGTCGTGATCAGCACGACGATGACGCAGACGATCAAGATGGGGAAAGGCGACCGCTCCTCGATGGCGTCAAAAAAGCCTTTGGGCGGGACAATTAGTTTCGAATTTCACGCAGCAGTGAACATCTCATGCTCACCTATTCCAGCTGCTTCTTTCTATCGGAGTGTGATGCTTGTTTGACTTAAATAGAATGCAAATGTGAGGATTATACAAACGTGTCGTGTGGCGAAGGGGGTGAAAACAGCTCCATTTACTCTCCGGTGGAAGACCACATAGCAGGCCAGTTCACTGGCAGTCGGGGCACCTGCGTCGACTGGTCCCGCGGCACCGAGGCGAAGAATTCGTCGTGTTCTTGCACCGTCTGTTCGTATTCGCGCAGACTCTGCACCGCGTAGATGTGCAGAGTGTCGTCGTACACCTCAGCCGCACGAGGGGCATCAGGGCCACCGCCATTGACGCCGCTCAGACCCAGTCCCATGTGCTCAGTTGGCAGATCGGGTACAGGCGGTACCTGCTGAGCTTCCGCCTCTGCGACCAATTCGGATGCAGGTCCCGGGAGCATTGACGCCCGTCTTGAGAAAGCTTTCGAAATGCGTGGCGACATGGGCGTCCTTCCCGGCGTCGGCGGCTGCTGTGCATGCCCCGACTGCAGGTCAAACATCGTGTCCGCAGCAACACCAGCGTCGTGTGTAGGCGAGTGCGTAGCTTGCGAAGAGGAACGCGCTCCTTGCTGTTGCTGCTGCTGCTTCTGTTGCTCCTTGATGTCGAATTCGAAACCGCTGCCGCTCTTCGACTTTCCACCACGCACACTACCAGCAAGCGTCGAAACGTCTGACAGGGTATCCGAGCTCGCCGACTCGAACGACGTGCGCGGCGTCGTGCGTGCGCTACCGATCGTCTTGCTGTCGTCGTCCGACTCGACCCCGGACGTCGCTCTGCCCGAAGTCGGCGAGAAGGGTTGGATGGCGCGATGAGAGCCGTTTTTGCCATCCTTGGCACCACGGAACGCCTTAAGCCAGCTCTTGGTCTTGGAGTGTGACGCTTTCTTAGACTCCGACGACTTGGTAGACGGTGAAGCGCGCGGATCCACAGCGGTCATGCCCATGATCTTCTCTGCCCTGGGTCGACCGTCGTTGCTCCCCTCTGAGCTGGCTTCCCCGTCCGTGGAGGCGCGCTTGATGGTGCTCACAAACGTCGACGTTCCCGACTTTCTCGATCTGCCGTCCTCCGACTTGGTGCCGTCCGAACTCGAGTCGGTCTCTGGCGAAAGCACATCATGCCTCTTCCGCAGCGTCTCGAGACGCTGGTTGAAGAGACGCACCACTCGCACCGCTGTCCTGCCGCTTGGATCGTCCGATGGCGACGGAAAGTCGCTGATACGCGCCAGTCTAAACACGAGCAGATGCAGGTAGTAGGCTCGGATGGTGAACGACCACGAGAGGAAGAGCTTGTGAAAGACGCTGGGCTTGAGCAGGATCTGTTCGCAAAAGTAGACGCGATTCTCGCTCGTCGCGGTCAGCACGCCAAAGTTGGCGTAGCAAAAAGCGATGGTGCGCATGAGCGCCAGCGCATGGTCCGCATTTTCGAGCAGCATGCCGATGGTGGTGATGATGAACGAAACATCGATGAAGCCTTCGCTGATAAACTCATTCGTGTCCATGTGGCTGATGACTCCGTCCAACCAGTCGAGCAGACAAAAGACGCCTTGAACATCGTACAACGACGTTCGCTTGATGAGCGCCTTGATGTGCAGGCCGAGCATGGGTGCGAAAATCATGTTTGACCCCGCTGGTGCGCGTACGATATCGACCACGATGGCTGTGCATCGACGATTGGCTGCTTCGAGGATGCGCGGCTTGCCCGCAGTGCTTCCGGAAAGCACGTTGGCCGTCTCGCCTGCCGGATTGAAGTTTTTCTGCGACGACAGCGTAGTGACGGACAGGATGACACGATGCACCAAGGCCAAACACTTTTGATGGACGCAGGTCGCAAGGTGCGCGTAGCCGGGTCCACCGAAAAAGTACTTGGACACGCTGTCAAGCGTCTTGGAGCTGGCAAACAGGCTGGCAAGCTGTCGATGGTAGCTGCGGCAGAAGCTGAAGAAGAGCTCCGAGTCATCCGACTGCCATCGACGGAGCCAGTTGCCCGACATCTCGACTTCCACCTCGGGCTGACAGACCAGGAATCTATCGTCTTCGGCGCTTTGCGGATCCGATCCGTTGGCCGACCCGGCCACCGACTCGCTGTCGAGCATCTTGAGGTACTGTCGAGAATCCTTGTAGCAAAGTTGGCGTAGCGTTGCTGGGAAGCGGTTGGCAAAGCGGTCAAAGTCGACCGGCCGCTTCCTCTGCCATTCAAACTCGCGCGCCACTCGTTCAAGGGCGAAGCGGTTGACGGGCAGCGCACGCAGCAGCTTGCTCGCCACGCCGTTGACCCTGAAGAAGGCGACGGCCAAGAGTCGGCCGGAAAAGATGAGCGTGTTTTGATAGACGCCCTTCTTATTGAGCTCTCCGATCGCGTACGACAAGATGTGGCCGAAGACCGAGGAGAATCGAGCTTCGTCCTCTGGATCAGCGCTGAGGATCGAGGCCGAGAAGTTGCGGCTCTCGATGATGCAAGCGATGCTTTCCAGGATGGCACCACGATCAGCAGAGGTCTGCACGTGCTGAAGCTCCAGCAGGAGCGAGCGGATCCAGTCGAAGAAGAGCGCACGCCTCGCCTTACCCTTGACGTAGATGCCGGAGCCGACGACGTCGACAGTGATTGTCTCTGCCTCGAGGGCCAAGAAGGGCAACAGTACGGCGCGCAGCAGATTGCCGCGATCGGCGGCGACACCGGATGTCTTGTCGCGGAATCTTCGGAGGGCGTTTTCGACTTCGTGCCACGCGCTCGCAGGGAGCAGATGCCCATCGTTGGAGTCGTCGCCGAGTCCGTCGGCGCTAGAGACACTGGATGCGCGTCCCGAATAGCGACGCTCGTTGCGAGTGGGCGCACGCGAATCGGATCGGTCAGTGCTGGCCTCGGAGAAGCGGCTCTGCTGGAGGGGCGAGAAAGTCGCCAAAGCTTCTTGGCCGCGCCTCCACCTCGCGGCGTCTGCGGTCTCGTCTATCGGATGCAGCGTGCGCTCGCCGTTGACGGCAGGTGAAGTACGACTGGGTGGCTTGGACGCCATAGGTGAGGTTCCAGCGTTGACGGACGGCGAGACAGCTGCGGCCGCGACAGCACCGGCCTGCAAAGCTGCCTCTTCGTGCGGGCCAGGCGAAGCTTCCAGCTTGTTAGGCGGCGATCGCAACGTCTTGAGCGAAACTTCGCGCAGAAGGGCGGGTCGTTCGGTCTCTGCAGTAAAGGCGCTCTCTTCGACGTGAGCGACTGCCTGTGAGGCACGACGGGGAGACGTGACGTCGTACGATGTGAGCTCTGCTTTCGGCGTGGTGCGATCTTCCTCTGGAGTGGAGAATTGCACAAAGCTCTTGTCAGCGGGTGGTGTCCGTGGTGTGCCGACATCCGGTGCGGGTGATCTGAGCGGTGAGGACTTAGTCGCCTGTTCTGCTTGCTTTTTCGATGCGCTCGGCGTGGTCGTGTTCTGCTTTGGCGTAGCCTTGCCGTGACGTTCAGCAGCATCCTCGTCCTCGTCGCGCAGCGCCAGATAGGAGCGCGCGAGCTGGTCGTCGGTGGCGCTGGTAGCAAAGGGATCGATGTTGCTGTCAAACAGGCCGCCGTACGCAGGCTCGTCGTTGCTGCGCGACTTGATGCGACTCTGTATCGACATGGCTTCATCGTACGATTTCTGAAGCGAGGGTAGAGCCGAGCCGGATCGTGGCGGTGTGGTCTTGTCGAGAGTTGCAATGCGGCTGCTATTGACATCGTCTCGGGGTGGGGTCGGGGCCTCGCGTAAGCCACGAGTGCGACCGTCCAAGCGATGCTGGGTCGTGGACACGTCAGACTCGCGATGACGGACGGTGGCGGGAGAGGTGGGAGGCTGAGGCGTCACGGTACTAGTGCTGGTGCGTGTCGAATCATCATCATCAAAGAAGCTCGAGCTGGGCAATTTGAGATCCAGAGTGGGTGCGGAAGCTTGCGAGGGTGCTGAGGCGACCTTGGACGGTGCGATATCGATGCGAGCCGCGGCGGACCTTGCGCGCTCCGCATCGCGCTCGAGCATGGCTCGCTTGTAGGTTTCGGCGAGTGTCAGCGGCCTGGATGAGATGCTGTTGTCGTCCGCAAGATCTCGAGAGTCGGCGGGTGGTTGAACGCTGGCGTTGACGATGGCGGGTGCTGGGCGACGATCTGCGTCTGAATTGGGGATGCTGCTCGAGGCGGTACGGTCGGGTACCACAACGGCCGCTGATCGAGGTGCGAGAGGGGTTGAGCTCATCGGCAATGGCTCTGGTCGTCTGTCTGAGGTCGACGATGTCGGAACCAGGTGAGAAGACGACTGCTGTTGTTCAACAATTGGTTGTGCAGATGCAGGCGGGCCCAATGAGGGGCGGTTGGACGAAGATCGTGCAGGCACGATGTTTTCCGAGACGCTGCGAGGCTGGTGAGGAGCCATGAAGCGCTGCGAAGACAGGCGCTGCATGGCTGCCTGCTGTACCAGCTCGGCCGGAGTGAGGACGGTATGTGATGCTGATTGAGGTGTGAGGGGGGATGATGAGCCTGAGCTCGATCCCAAGAGACCACTGGAGGAAGATCGGCTCAAGCCGTGGACGGCTGAGCCGTCTAGTGCGCTCAGGTTGTGCAAATCGGATTGTGAGCGATTGAGTCCCGAGGCACCTGCCGGCATCTGGCTTTGTGGGCTGAGGGTGGACCATGTCGCGTCCTCGGATCGGGCAAGCTTGCGTCTCTGAGAAGCGCTGGAGATGGAGAGCTTTTGGCGCGCACCCGTTGTACCGATGGGCACGAGAAAGTTGCGAGAAGGGATCGAGGCAGATGGCAAATCGATGGATGCGGTGCTGCTGCTCGCGGAGAGACGATCTGGCGGATGCGAAGCTGGGTTGGAGCTCTGGCTCTGAGGGGCCCACGTCGGGATGTATGTGGAGAAGCTCGATGCGCTGGCATTGGAGAATTGAAGACCACCGACGCTCGACTGTGAGCGTGGAAGGGACGAAGCAGAGGAGGAAGAGGAGGCGTTCCTGGAGAGACCAAGACGTTCCTTGAGTGATCTTGCTGGTGCCTGTTGAGCGCCTACGCCGAGGGATGCTGGAAGATGTGATGCGTAAGAGAGCACGCTGCCGGAAGTAGCGGCCTCGCGACGATCGTGAGAGGAGATGCGCTTCGAAGCATGCTGCTGCATGCTGCTCGCGCTGAGCGAAGCCGGTAGAGGGGTGTGCTGCATCTTGTTGTGTTGGCGCCTTGGCTTTTCCGGCAGAGCTGGACGAGGACAATTGCGTACAGCAGCAAGATGTCAGGGTGGTCCGTATGCACGCCTGAAAGGAGCGCCGTCGTCGTTGCGCGGCCGGAGCAGCGAGGACTTCGAAAGAAAGATCGAAGATGAGCGCGACTTCAGCAAATCATCTGACGGGAGAGACGATGCTGGTGCGCACGAGTGGTAGCTGCGATGCGTTGCGGAGAGAGCGTGCGCGAGCAGCGGAAACGTGGAGATGGAATACTCAACGCCGCAAGTCGATCAGCAAGGCACTCTGAGCACGAGTTGGACGGATCGCTGCTCGCTGGATATGCGCGGTTGTGGGCACTAGATCGAACCGGGATAGGTGATGTGGGCTGACGAGGGAACAGAACGGCTCGGGATGCCGGTAACCTTGGCAAGCGAATTAGACACGAGGGTACTGGATTCTGTGGTCGAGGCTGGACGCCAGTAGCAAAGTCGAGTGTCCCCGCGAAGCCCGTCCGAAGCAACCGTGTCTTTGCTCGTTTGCTTGTGTTGCGTGATGGTCTGGAATGCGGATGGTCAGATCGATTGAGAGAGAGAGAGTAGAATGGATTGTGCGATGACCAAGTGCTGGGCGTCGGCGTCGTTGCTCTCGACGGCGACGGTAGCGAGGATACGGATGATGAAGCCGAGGCTGACGACGATCGACGACAACGGCGACGACGATGATGGAGAAGTGAAGATCTATCGTCAGTCCAAATTGTTGTGATAGGCAAGGATGATTCGTGTCCAACACTGAAAGCTGAGAAGCGGAGCGGATTCACCGAGTGACCAAAAGCACAGACAGAACACGGCAAATGTGTGACCTGCAGTGGAGCACGGCCTTGCCGAAGAACAATTTGCAGTCCGCCGCCGCCTCTGCTTGTGCTTCGCGGATGCGCGGGTGCGTGGGACGAGACACGAAGCTAAGGTGGACTTAACTTAGCCGAATTTCAGAGTCCGTCGTGCTCAGAGACAAATTTGCGGGTCTGGCCGTTCCACACTCACAGGCTCTCTCTCTTACTGCGCCCGTCTTTTCCTATCCCTCTATCTCTACACTCTCTCGTCCTCCATATCCGTCGGCTAGAGGCTCAAACTGGCACAATTGCAGCCTCTCTGCGTGCTCGAACCTTTGTGCCGTTCATTGCCCGCTTCCTCACCCTCGCACACACTGTCTCTCTTCGAACAAAAGCTCACATGCTTAGCCGAGCGGATCCACCGGGGACTTTTTTGGTCGCACCCGCCATTGTTTGGTACGATATGAAACGATAACAAGCCAAGACTACCACCCTATCATCACCACATCACGGTCCGAAAATGTTGGCGATCTCGACTCTGCCTTACGACTGTCGGTGTTTGAGCCGTTTCTGAAGGTGACGCGTTTGATGCTCTCTGCGACTCGGTTTAGCGATGATGGGGTGCACTGCATTCAGTGCTAGCTGCACGACGAGGGAGAATGTCTCAAGATTACCACATCGCGTTTTTTCTGGTCAGAAACGTCATCCTCAGGGCGCCGATCGTTCTTGCTCGATGCTTCCTTTCCCCCCTTGCTTTATCTCAGAGGATCTCTCTGCGTTACCAAGAAGGGAGATGGGACTCATGTCCAAGGTGCCATGATTGCCGTGGCATGCGAAACGGGAAGGGAGCGTCGAGGGCGCCGCTCTGGCCGATCAGATGCATCTTCCGTAGCCGAGGTCGAGGATTCGATGAATTTAGCGGGAAGCAAACAAACGGTCGAGAAGGCAATCTAACGGTGTGCGTTTCGATTCGCACCTTCCGATCTCGCTGCCCTCCGACATTATTGAGGGTTTTCCTTCGCTTCGTCCATTGGGCGGCTGCGTCATGTGTCTGCCCTCTGCGTGCCGTCTGGCAAGGAGAACCGCACAGCATCACGAGGTGGTTCTCTATGGCCTCGGGCGTCTATCGCTGGTGCCTTTGCCACGCCCGGATGGATCGACGAAAGGGCTAGTCTGCGCCTCTGATACAGTATGTGCGGATCGCGATCACGGGTCCACGTGTGATGCGTGTCGCTGCCGAGATGTAAGGCCAACGCGAGGGCGGGCTGGCTTATCTCGAAACACGTTACTCCGGCTCCCACGCTGGGCCGCCTTGGCTTGGCTTGGCTCTTGCCTCTGGCGCTGATGTGGTCTCAGTCGCGCCTCCGGACGCCGCTGCATGTAGGAAAATGACCATGTTGAAAAAGAGAGGCAAGGACAAGTTCCATCCGTCCTGCATACACGGCCAAGACATAGCCGAATGGCTGGTGCACTTCTGATCGATAGGCTCGGCGGCATCGTTTGCCGAACGTACCATCATACCGACAGCAGCAGCGGTATGTATGGCCTCCCGTGCCTGCCGCATGCTATGCAGTCTGCTTACAGCTACTCCCCGTGTTTCTGTGATGCAGATACTATCTGGCTCTCGAAAGCGAGCTGGCCGAGTGCACAGCGTCAGAGCAGATTGACACGCGATACCGTTACTTCGGTTGCGAAGATCAGGCCTCATACAGGGTTGGTATCAGTATTCGTAGTGCTTGCAGTGAATCAAATGGAAAAACAGGACGTAAATTGAGGATCGAAAATGTACGCTACATTTTGTCGCCTAGATCCACAACATATGTGTTGTGTACGGTGCCAAGTACCACAAGTGCTTGACAGCTGAAGTAAGCCCGATGTATTCCCTCACTGAACCCCCCAGAAGAATGAACCCGGCGACCGAACGCTGCGCTTCCAGGCGGTTCAGAAGTAGGTAGACATGGTTGGATTGAGGAGATTCTCAGGCGGGTTGATGGCGTTTGGCTGCTGCACATCGCCGATCTGCAGATCTCTGCCGGGAGGACCCTTTCACCGTTTGGACAATCTTCTCATTATCTGCAGAGACACACAGGAAGAACTCGGAAGCTAGATTGCAGTAAGAGGCTTCTTTAATTTTGTCAGAAAGAGTGCGCTTCAAGTCGGCTCGTCGACCGACCATGAATGGACTTCGATCGGCCTCTGCATTCGCGGTCACACGCGCCGCGGAAAACAAGGGTTGCAGCTCGCTTACGCCATGGAAAGGCGCGCGTTCCAAGCAGCCGATGCCATCCAAATCCGTCGAAGATGTGACCCGCTCACTCTGCTGCTGCTCCGTGACGGATTAGGTGCAGCGAGTCGATTTCCCCCCGATCTGGCTGTGCCTGGCGGTACGACAGTCAGACCGCCGTTCTGCTGGTCAGGACAGCGGATCTGCCGATTGCCGATGCTTATTTCTTCGGTTGTTTTGGACCCTCTGTGTGTCTGCAGCTTGCAAGTCACAAGTCAGCCAAACCGTCGGATGACGCAGTTGCTGTCGCATTTCTTTCGTCTTACCACCCCGAACACCTCCATCCCACATCGCTCCCGCTCTCGCTCTCGCACAACAAAGAGGGGCTCGCTCGCGTCCTCCTCGTGCTGCGCATTGTGAAGCAGATCGCCACATCGTTGCTTCGCACCCTCCACGCGAGGCACAGCTGGACTCGACTCTCGGTCGCCACGGTCAATCGGCCATTGAGTATCAGACCGCCGGCAAGAATAGCATCCTCACCATCAACAGACACCACGCAAGTCTGAGCAAGTGTCGCACACGCCCATCATGCATCGTCGGTAGCTGTCACGTCTAACCGTCGACGCCCGCAGCATCCTCATATCGCCTCTCGTACCTGCGTACAGAGCGTGCATCTCCGCGCACTGCACTCCAGGCTCCGAATCACCATGGCCGTGTCCAGACTCTACGAGCCAAGCCAGGATTGGCCGGCTTGCACGCTCAGCTATCGTCGCTTCCACCTGCTATGGACACTTCCGCTCTGCGCTCTACTCTTCGCCATCGCTCGTCCCTTTCTCACCAAACTCGATCGCGCAAAGCTCATTCTGCTTCCCATCATCGCTTTTGTGTGGACGACGCCATGGGACAATCTCATCGTGCGTAACCGCGCCTGGTTCTACCATCGCCACTGCATATGGTTCACCGTCGGCTATGTGCCCATCGAAGAGTACTTCTTCTTCGTCGTACAGAGCCTCATCTCCACCTTGTGGTGCACCCTCCTCACTCGTTGGACGTTACCCAACCTCTATCTCACGCCATCGTCACCGACGCGACGCTCCTTGGCTACACCGGCGCTCGTGCTGTGCGCGCTCTCTCTCGTATTCGGTCTCAAGGCTGCGGTCCCAGAGACGCATACTTACTACTTTGGCATGATCTCTTGGTGGTCATCTCTTCCGCTGGCGCTGCTTTTGTGGGGGTCGATTGATTTTGTCCGTAACATGGGTGTCCGAGTTGGCCTGCTACCCTTTGCGCTCTCCGTTCTCGTCCCAACCTTCTACCTCTGGGGCTCCGACGTCTATGCGCTGCGCAGGGGAACCTGGCACATCAACGAGGCGACCTCGCTCAACGTCTTCCCCATCCCGGATCTGCCCATCGAAGAGATGCTCTTCTTCTTTGTCACCAACCTCATCCTAGTCAGTGCCTGCTTCACGTTCGATCGCTGCGTCGCAATCTGCAGACTATCGGCTTCGGACAATTCGCCCCCCTTGTCGCCCAGCTACTTACCCCTTGGCTCACTGGCCACATATACCAAGCTCTGGGCCGCCTTTGTCCGCTCAGATCACCATCCTCTTCCAAAGAGCGCAGCAAGTGCGAGCGTCGTACCAAGCGACCTCGCTGCCTCGCTCAAGGTTTTGCGAGCCGCCTCCAAGTCATTCAACGCCGCCAGCCTTCTCCTGCCGTGGGACCTCCGCACCGACCTGGGATGCTTGTATGCCTTCTGCCGCGTTGCTGACGATCTGGTGGACGACGATGCCGAGGGCCTGGCGGCCAAAACCAAGAACCTCCAGGTCATTCGAGACATTGTCGATGCCATCTACGCCACCTCCAAGATCGACCACAAACTGTCAGCAGAATCGAGTCAGCCTTCGGCATCGATTGGCGAGCGCATCAGCGCCATGCTCTCACCGCTCTCACTTTCCGACAAGGTCAAGCAGGACACGCGCGCAGCAGCAGCATCAATAGCTCCGCTTACTCGATACATTCCCCGACGGCTCTGGTACGAGATGCTGCAAGGCTATACTACCGACTTGCGCTTTGAGCATCCGGATGCAGATCAACGGACGCGCTTGCGCAGCATGGATGATCTCGTCGAGTATTCGCAGTGCGTAGCAGGAGTGGTGGGAGAGATGTGTACTCGAGTCATCCTGGGTCGATGCGGCTCACCGGTGCCACTGGATCTCCAAGTTGATCGACGAATCGCGGCAAGTTCGACAAAAGCAAAGCAGAAAAGCATCCATTCGAGTCTGCTCGATCTCACGCAGACGGCAGACCTGCACGCTCTCCTGTACGAGGCGAGGCGCATGGGTGTCAGTCTGCAGCTCGTCAACATTGCGCGCGACATCGTCCCGGATTCGGTCGAGTTGCGTAGGTGCTATCTCCCCGCAGACATGTTTGACAGCGAAGACGGCGAGATGCAAGACGCTCTGTTGGACGGCAAGATCGCCGCGCCAAAGCAAGAAAGTGAACCGAAAGGTGTCGCTGACGGAAAGACGCTGGTTCGACCTCAAGATGTGCGCAAATACGCGCTGCGATTGCTCACGATCTCGCAACGACTCTACGACGAATCATATCCAGCACTGGGTCAGATCCCCAACCGTCCAGCGCGTGCCGGTTTGAAAGCCGCCTGCTCTGTATACGCCGCCATCGGAACGCGAATCGAAGCGCAGACAGAGCAAGAGATCGCTTCGGGCAGAAGGGCACGCATGTCCAACCTGGATCGCATCCTGCGTGCCATCTCTGCTGTCTATTTCGGCGTTTGACTGTCGCCTGCCTCTGTACACTGTATTCTCAATCAACTCCATTGATCCACATGGAAGCTGACAAATTATCGCAGAGCCTCGAATGCTTGCGAACGACATTGAAGATGTCTGACAGAGGTCCAAGTGACGTTGAAGAAGGGAAGGACAGTGAGAAATGCAACGGAACCGAAATGAACGGCAAGACGGGAGCACTGAGTGTCTATGAAAAGTGTGCGTCTACTGCGGTGTCTGACAAGATGCGATGAGGCAACGTGAGCTGAATTATGCAGGTCGGGCGTCGTAGTAGACGGTTTGACCAGAAGCAGCTGACACGGCAGAGGTGGCGTGAGATGGAGCTGCTGGACGCGGCGACAGGTGTTGCTGTGTTGGCTGCATTGGCGCTGTGCCTGCTGCTGGTGGATGCTCGACCGCGTCCGAGGTTGACGCTTGTCGCGACAACGAGCTTTGTCTTGCCGGCAGCGCGGCACCACCGGGACGAAGCGTGTTTTCGTGTTCCGAAGAAGCACTACTCGAACCACTCGCTGCACTTTCCGCCTCTGACTGACCCACTGCTCCGGCTCCAACAGCGCCGAATGCATACCCCTCGTTGCCCTTCTCGTTCAGCTCTGCGTCCCCCAACCTCGTCGCGTTCCACTGTCTCTTCCTGATGAACGGCGAGACAAGATCCCACACCGTCAGGAAGAACAGGAAGATGATCGGAAGTCCGGTCACGACGATCAACGCGAATCCGAGGACGACCCTCGGAATGGTCTCGATATCCGCCAACGGCGTCAAGGCTATGCAGATACCCCACGAGATGACCCTGAACACCATCAAGAAGATCATGACAAAGTCGCTCGTCTTGTCCCTCCCCGGTCGACAGATGCACAACGCGAGGAAGAACAGCAGGTCCGTAGCAGCCAGTCCGATCGACTGCCTCAACCCATGCCCTGCTCCCTGCGCGAAACTGATGAAGCAAGCGCGCACAAAGTAGACGAGCAAGAATACGAGACCGAACCAGAAGAACTTGGGTCGGAAGGGGTGTGCGATGGCTCCCCAACGACGAGCCGTGTTGGAGGCGTTGGCGGGTGGTGTTGATCCGTAGAAGAGCCGGTCGTTTCCGACTTTGCGAGAGGCCAAGAAGACGGGGACAAAGATCAGCGCGATTCCCGCCAGGTAGACGACCAGAAGAATGGCCGCCAGGAAATCTGGAACCCACGAATCACCCCTCAACCACTGCCAAAAGGCAAACACCAAGTAGACCTGAAACGTCGCTGCGACCGCACGACCAAGCAGCGGTCTACAGAACATGCCCAGGAAAAACCTCCCCGTCAATCGAGTCGACCAAGCCGCCACACGACCGTTCCTCCTCGACGTCGCTAGCCGCACAATGGCAGCAATCGCATACACGACGATGAAGATGACGACGAGCGCTGCGAACAGCATTGCCAGACTGATGAGCACGGTGAGGAATGCACTGGCGGGTGAGATGTTGTTGAGCTCGGCGAAGTAGCCCAATCCGATGGGCGAGGGCGTGCTGGATGAGATGAGGGGGAGGTAGTTGGATCCGACGTTCTGGGCGATCTGACCTCCTGCGCCTGTGTATGGCGCGTAGATCTGACGCTTGCCTAAGTTTGTCATGTGGAAGCTGATCGGCTTGGAGAGCTGGCTGTAGGCTGCGTGTGCGCTGCTCGTGTTGGCCTGCTCTGTCGCACCAGGGGGCAGGGTGAGGAAAGAAAAGGTAGACGGTGTCGTGAACGCGGATGAAGCACCCGAAGACGCACCAGCGCTGGTGAACGGATTCAACTGCTTGCCCTTCTCCGCCTTCAACAGTGCGCCGAACACACCGTCCTGCCTTCCACCCGTCTTTTCCCTTGTCGACAGGATTGACCCCTGAACAGCCGGAATATCGATCAGCCCGATCGACCAAGCAAAGTTGCGTGCAAACTCCAAAAACACCTGAGGATAATTCAACGACAACAGACCCGCCATGGGGATGTGCTGGATCGTCGTGAACACATCCACCACCCTCCACTGGGCCGCACCTAGACTAGAGGCGAGCGAAGTATGCAGCACCGAGCTGAACACCGCCAAGGCAAACACGCCGAGGACCGCCCATTTTGCCGCAGGCTGATACGTCGTCTTTCCGTTGGACAGGGTAGCCTGGACACACCCGACGACGTTGTTGTTGGTGGTATCGGTGAGTTCGACAGTGGCCACAGCCTCGAGGTTCGGCACTTGAAAGGCGATGGTGGGGATCTTGGAAACGAACTGTTCGGGCACCGCGAACACTCCTGCACCCGTAAACTGGTAGTTGGGCAGCGGACAGAGTGCCTTGATGGTATCGCACAGGTTTATGGCGAGCGAGAAGAGACCCAGACCGTAGGCGTTGACGTTGACAGAGACCGACACCCGCAGATCGTCCTGTACCGAGGCGGCCGAGATGTCGAATTCGAGCGTGCGATTCTCGCGGAAGAACTTGAGATCGAGCGCCGATATCAAGATAGCTTCGGGAGGACTGCAGTAGACGGCTGAAGAGGTGTAGAGCATCTGTGTGCCTCCGAGGCCACTGCGTGCTGCCATGGTTTCGGGGAGACTGGTGAGCGAAAGGGTAAGGAGGGTAGTGAGGAGAGATGCTGCAGAAAGCCATGATGGCCCGCCACCGTCGCGACGCTGGCGCTTCGAGAGGAGCTGCATTGCGACAGCAGGCGCTGATATCCGCGAAAGTTAGGTATCCAGATGTGAGTCCGAGGATTGCTATCGATGCAAGAGTCGAAGTGGAGAGCCTTCGAAGAACGAGGGAGTCGTCTGCTGGATAAGACGGAACAGAGCTAGCTTTCAAGAAGCTGATACTGACATGGAAGCGATCCGAGGATGGTTGCAGCAGTTCCGCGCTGTCGAGGCAAGAAAGAGATCTATGGTTAAGCAGCTGGTGCTTCCTCGAACAGAAGGGTGTTGTATCGCGTCGGCAGTTCCGATGCTTTGCGTTTTCGATCGCTTTGCGAAGGACAATCGTGGCCTTCCCTAGCGTGGAAGAGGTACGCTGAAAGAATGGTGGTGGTGACTGTGCAAGTGGAACATCCGATCAGGGTCTCAAAGCTGTCGGTCAACCGCATGGACTCCGACCACCCTGCCAAGATAGTGTGAGCAAAGGTTGGCCGACGAAACAACGCGCAGACAGTCCGAACCATCGGAACAGCCGATAAATTTCACACTCCTCTGTCGAGCACTTCTTCCAAGACACTTATTTCTCTCATCGCAGCAGAACATTGCGTTCCGAGTAAGCACGATGATGACAGAGCCTTTTGTGCCGCGAGAGAGGTGTCAGCAACAAAGGAAAAAAGAGGCCGAGGCAGGGACACCGTTGGCGCGCGCCAGCCAACCAACAGACCGACACACAAGCGTCTTGGCCTTCGGAGACGGAAAACCAAAAATCGCCGCGAAATTTTTGAAGACGAGAAGCACAAGGTTACAACGCGCATCGGCCTACGCAATCGCGCGTCGAGTCCCGGCATGGCTTTGGACAGTATGACTTCCAAGCGAGGTTTGTAGCGGATCCATATGGCGAGTATCTCAGTCTAAATCTCCGCGTGCGGTAATGCTCGCAAAGGTCTTGACACGATGTTTGAAAGCCCAGGAAGGCAGTAGCAGATGCGCTGCATTTTCAAGCCGATTCAGCAGGGATCGTCGATCGGCATCGCAGCACAGCCGGTACGCTTTTGCAGACGTATGTCCTTGGTTCTTCTCATGCTTCGGCACCTCACCAACATTGAAGGCCGACACATAGCAAGTATTCGCCAACGACTCTCTTCAGATCCCTGATTGATAAGAACGTGGAACATCTTTGATACGCTCTCACACAGTATCGCGACTCTCGTTTGTGATCGAGATTCTCACTGTTGAGGGCTGAATGTCTCCACGCGCGCACGGGCCTGAGTTGCCATGAGGACATGTCATCGAGCTTCTTTTCATAACTTGATTCCTCTTCTCGGCTCCTTCATCTCCTCAACTCGACAGGAAATCGCAATACGACCATGACATCGAGCGAGTTCCCAGCTGCCCTTCGAGGCACGCTTCAACTCTACCAACCCAAACCTGTAGCGCTACCTTACTTTGACACGGATGCAACGCTTCCCCACACGCTGGTATTCATCCCCGGACTTACCGATACACTGTCAACGCTCCCTTACCTGCCCCAACTTGCATCTCTAGCACACTCGTACGGCTTCTCGCTGGTGCAACCGCAACTCACATGCAACCTGGGTGGATACGGACAGTGTACCCTCGAAGGAGATGCGCAGGAGATCGCTGCATGCGTCGCACACCTGAGAAGCACCAAGCAGAAGAGTGCGGGTAAGGTGGTGTTGATGGGTCATTCGACGGGATGCCAGGATGTGATAGCTTATCTATTGAGTAGCTCGAGAGCCGCAGCGAATCATACCAAGGTCGATGGAGCGATACTCCAAGCTCCCGTCTCGGACAGAGAGTTTTACGAGATGAAGAGGGAGAGTGCGTCGCCCGAAGAGAGGAAGAGGATGGATACAGAGTTGGAGCTGGCTACCCGACTCGTGAAGGAGGGAAGGGGTTCGAGTCTTATGCCGAGAGAGCCAGTGACCCTGCCGACCGATCTTAACGATCCAGAGCATCCACATTCCGACGCTGTGGACCGACCTGGAACTGAGCTGGACATAGCAGGAAATGCATCAGCTGTCTTGTCGCCTGCGATGACAGCCTACCGCACATGGTCACTGAAAGCAAAAGGCGGCCACGACGACTTCTTCAGCTCCGATCTCGACAACTCCGACATCACAAACAACCGTCCTGGCGCAAGAACCATCGGTAGGGCCGTCAAGAATCTTCAGTCCTCATATCCAAAGGCACAGTTGCTCGCATTGATCGGAGAGAAAGAGTGAGTACCTGCTTCCCTTCACAGCCCACTCGACCTCGCATTGAAGGATGATTGACGCAGCCAATCCTCTCAATGATCTTGATTCTTATAGTGAATACGTTCCCCCAGGCAAACAGTCGATCTTGCTCCAACGCTGGACCGAATTGCTCGGACCGACAACTGTCTTCGAGGCGAAAATACTCAAGGAGGCCAACCATCAAGCTGCGAGTCGAGTCGCGACCGAGAATTTGCTCAGCTTGGTCGGCGAATATCTGTCACGTTTTAGTTAGAGGGCAAACGATGCATAGATGAAAGCGTGAATGCGAACAGGAGCGTGTCTATATGACAAGACTGTGCAAGGACAAAGGAACAGAAGAGTGCTACTTCGGGCACCTAGAGGTGAGCAGGGCTCTGACCGACGACACCATACTCGGCAGCAGGGAAAGCGGGAGCACCTTGCTTGACCTTGATATCCTCGGGCAGACCGTTCCCGACTTCCCTGCCCTGACTGCCCTTGATTCTGACCACCTCCTCGACAAAGTCTTCAAAGATGCCGTTGGTGTCCTCCGGACCACCGGCGTGCTCCGGGTGGAACTGTACACCCCATACCATAGCCCTCTGCTCGTTCAACTCGGTGCGGATGATGCCCTCGACCGACGAGTCGTTGGCATTGACGAACCAGGGCTGCCATCCCTGAGGCCACTTGCTCTCATCCGGGGTGAGTGCGTAGCCGTGGTTCTGGGAGGTGATGTAGACGCGACCACGCTTGACAAAGTTTCCGGCCGACTTGAGCGCCACGACGGGTTGGTTGTGACCTCGGTTGCCGAACTTCATGCGGTAGGCCTCGACACCTGCGGCGATGCCGATCACCTGGTGACCCATGCAGATTCCAAAGATGGGGCGATCCCATTCGGCGACTGCCTTGCGAGCCATGTTGAGCGCAGGCTCGATCGAGTAGGGGGAGCCAGGACCGTTGGAGAGGAAGAGGCCGTCAAAGCCATCGCGCACCTTGTTAAAGTCGTAGTCCCAGGGAAGGACGGTGACCGAGGCTCCGCGGCGAAGGAGCGAACGGAGGATGTTGGCCTTGCAGCCAAAGTCCATAAGTGCGACGTGGGCGCGAGCGGCTTTGGCACCACCGACGGGGTGGAGCACGTAAGGCTCCTTGGTCGAGACCTTGGCGATCAGGTTCTCGGCCATGGGGTCGATGTAGTCGCCGACAGCAGGTGCCTTGTCGTGACCATCGCCGACGAGGAGGGCACCGAGGGTGGAGCCCTGGTCTCGAAGAAGCGAAGTGATGGCACGAGTGTCGACGCCAAAGAGACCGGGGACATTGTGACGCGCGCACCAGGTGGCGAGCGACTCTTTGGCAAGGTAGTGCGAGAAGCGCTCTGCGAGGTTGGAGACAATGACACCGGCGGCCTGGACCTTGTTGGATTCGAGGAAAGCACCGACGTCGACGTCGGCGGGGTGCTCGACGGGAGACTGAGTGCTACCGTTGTCAGGCACACCGTAGTTGCCCATAAGAGGCTGGGTAAAGGTGAGGATCTGACCCTGGTACGAGGGGTCGGTGAGCGACTCGGTGTACGAGGTGATGGAGGTGGTGAACACGGTCTCACCAAAGACGCTGCGAGGAGCACCAAAGGAGCGACCGGTGAAGGATTCGCCGGACTTGAGATGCAAAGTGGCAGGCTTGGATGCAGGAGCGTCGGTGTAAGTGATGGGACCAGCGGAAGCGTGGGTGGCCAGGGAGCGAATTGCACCGGTTCGCAAGCCCATCAGAGGGGCGGTAGCACGCTGAAGCATCGAGTTGCGGATGGGAGCGAGCATGGTGATTGTTGGTTTGCTAAGACGTCAAAATTGTGTTGGAATGTGAAGCTTCTCAAGCGTTGTGCGAGGACTTGTAGACAGAATCACTGATGTAGTCGTCTCGGGTCTGCTGAACGAACATGCGCTATACAGCCCTGAAGGGATGGGGCAGGTGCTTGAAAGTGCTGGGTGGTGTGTGATTGCGATGAAGCTTGAAGTGGATTCTGTCTTGGCAATGCAAGGCGCAGATGAGGGTCGCTGAAGATGAAGAGCTCGTGTCGAGGTCAAGGATGGTGGATGGGAGGTTCGGAGAAGAACGAGTTGAGCGAACGTCAAAGATAAGAGAGACCAAGAAGCCGAGTCAGACTTTTTCCTTTTTCCCTTTTCATTCCCAGTTTCACGATAGTGCGCTGTGCTGCCTTAAAGATGCGACATGTCGAGTCAACACTAAGCATTCTGGAATCGCACGGACGCGTTTGCAGCAGAAAGGCAAAAATTCTTGTCGAATCACAAATCAGATCTTCCAAAAAAAGCCGCCGTCTCCGGTTGGCTGGGATTTTGACGTAGCGACTCTCCAGCCGAGTCTCGATTCCAATCACGGCCTTTGATAGACCACACATTTACCGAAACAGGGCTTGTGTGTTACCGCTTTAATCCTAACATCCTTTTTGTTCAGCGGGTTCTTGTTGTCCGTGCGGAAGTGTCAAAAGACCAAAAGGGTCCTCGACACGATCCTCCGCCAACCAACACCACGCATGCGGCAACAACCAACAGGCAGTCGTAGTGCCGTGCAAGGACAATGGCAGCAGCAGTCCCCTACACGGTCGATGGCGCTGGTCCAAGTCGACCGCCCATCGACTTTTCCGCAGCTCTGTCTACGTGGCGAGACATCAACTTCGTCGACCTTCAGCAGCAACTCAACACCACCGCTCCCGAATTGCTCGAAGCGCAAAAGGCTGCCGTAGCCAACCGCAAGAAGCTCGCAGACCAAACACGAGAGTTCAAGAAGCAGCCCGACGCTAACAAACCCGACAGCTTCAAGCCTCTCCTCAAGGCGTATCAGACAGAGATCGACACGCTCACAAAACGGTCCAAAGCAGCAGAGAACGCGTTTCTCAATGTACATTCAGCCTTGACAAGCGCGCCCGATCCGTACCCTCTCCTCGAGGTCATACTTGAACAAGCAGCATCTCTCAACGACCTCGAAAGCTTGAAGCACGACAATGCAAAGCTCCACGACGATCTCGCTCAGACCGCCGGCCTAGTAGAGGCCAGCAAGGAGAATCAAGCCGAGAACGCTCGATTGCAGCAACGTATGCTCTCGCTCGAGCAAGATTTTGAGGCCAAATTGCAGCAGCGCACTGCCGCTCTTGAGCTCGAACTCTCTGCAAAATGGGACGAGAGAATACGCAACCTCAAGGAGCGAGAAACCGACCTTACAAAGTCGTTGAACTTGGCCCAAGAGCAACTCAAGCATTTCAAGTCCAAGGACGAAACTGCAACCGCAAAGCTGCTCGAAAAGGGTCTCGAGGATGAGCAGCACCAAGACAGGAACGCCAATGGCAGCTTTGCCGAAGTCGAACTGCTATCGCGAGACTTGGAGCGAGCACATGCCAGGGTCGAGACCGTCGAAAGGCGCAACGAGCAACTACGTGTCGAGATCGAAGGCGTCAAGAGCGGACGTCAGGAGAGCGAAAAGCTTCAGATCCTCCAAGACGAGTCTCGAGAGAAGGACCGCAAGCTGCAACAGCTTCAGTCTTCGCTCGAGTCTGAACGTCTCCAATCTGCAAGCTTGACCAAACAACTAGCTTCAGCCCGCGACGAAAAGGTCAAGCTGCAGTCTGAAAAGGACGCAGAGATCGAGTTGCTTCGCGCCAAGCTGCACCAGCGCAGCGATTACGCTGACATCAAGCGTGAGCTAGAGATCGTCAAGGCCGTGCATTTCAATGCCGAAGACGACGACGACTTTGATCCTTCTGTCGCTGCCAACGGCAACACCGAGCACGATGCGACGAAACCACGTTCGACAGATGCCAAGAGTCTCGAAGCCTTGCTGCTCGAAAAGAACAAGCGACTCGATGACAATCTCGCGACGCTGCGTGTGTCCAACGCTGAACTGACCGCTTCGCTCGACAAGATCAACGGCAAACTAACCTCCTTAGAGCAGGAGCGATCGCACCTCAAAGCTCTCAACGACAAGCTCGAGATCGACCTCGCTTCCGTCGGTACCGGCGATCGCAGCACCGCCAAACGCTCCGCAACCATGTCCGCCGAGGAAGCTCTCAAGGAGATGGAATCGCTCGAAGCACAAGTCACGCAAGCCGGTCAACTTGGAAAACGCACGGCAGCGAATCACGATGGTGTCAACGGAGCCCCAGTCGCATCGCCAGCGAGATCTGTACCGGCTCTAGCCTCATCGCGACCGTCGATCTCTTCCGCTGCTCCCTCTGCCAGCGCTGGCGGTGACAGCAGCATCCTCCCCATCGTCACCTCGCAACGCGATCGCTTCCGCACTCGCAACGCGGAACTCGAAGACGAACTCCGCAAACAGTTCGAAACCATCAGCGAACTTCGCAACGAGATCAAGACGCTCCAGTCGGACAACCTGTCGCTCTACGAAAAAGTGCGCTACCTCCAAAGCTACGGTCCCGGCACAAACGCATCTGGAAGCCGAGGCGAGGCGATCATCCAGATTGGAGGAAACGGTAGGGACAGCGATGGTGCTTATCCTCCACCGCACCGTCCGGACGACAAGTATCGCGCGCGCTACGAGGAATCCATGAACCCTTTCGAGGCGTTTAGGGGAAGGGAACAGTCTCGTGCCATGGCGCAGCTCAACCCGCTCGAGAGGGCACTGCACATCCTCACCAGGTTGGTGCTCAGTCATCGACGCATGCGGCTGTTCTTCATGGTGTATGCTATCTTTTTGCACCTCCTCATCTTTGTCACGCTGTTCGAGGTGGGTCACACCTCGTCCACTCAGACGTGTTCGCTGCCACCGAGGTGATGCACTGGCGCTCAGGTCGCATACAATCAACACATTTCTCACAAAATGCATGTGTGAGAGAGTGTCTCTACGTGTGTGGGAAAGAATGACAGGGAGATTCGATTTGTTGGAAATGCGGATGATCTAGGAGCTCATTGTTGAGTGCTCGACCAGAAGCGGTTGGGGTGATCCTCGGTGAACGACCTCGACGAAGGGCTCGGGAGGGCTGGTGGTGCCAGACTTGGCATCCTCGAAGCGGGTCGAGCAGAGCTGGATGGCAGGCCGCCGACAGCGAGCAGACTGCCGCTTGCGGTGTGGTGCGTGTCGTCGTTCGTCATACCGGTGATGGCTGCAGGTCCGGGTAAGCCGGTGTGAGCGACACTGGCGCGCGGGATCCCAGCTTGATCGTCGGAGTATGTTGCGTGACTGGGGGCACCGCTGGCGCTACCGCTTGCGAGGCTCAAGGTAGAAGCCGGATGCATGGTCATGGACGAAGCAAGTGACGGAGGTCTTCTGTCGCGAGATTCGATGGGAGGCAAGGCGGGTGCTGTTGTGGAAGAGGCGGTGGTGGTGGT
The DNA here is from genome assembly GCF_000403515.1 of Pseudozyma hubeiensis SY62. NCBI lineage: Eukaryota > Fungi > Basidiomycota > Ustilaginomycetes > Ustilaginales > Ustilaginaceae > Pseudozyma > Pseudozyma hubeiensis. The sequence goes on along the minus strand of NW_012133806.1, from coordinate 80,660 downwards.
GTAGTTGTCTCCGCTGCGCAGCTGATCGACGTTTCGAAGCGGTGGGAGATCCATTGATCGACTCGTGGGACGATTGCTACCGTGATCAAAGCCTGCTGATGCTGTAGCTCCTGCGCCACCACGCAAACCTTCATCGTAGTACCTCTGCTCCCCCGCCTCGTTGTATCCGAGGTGACCGCTACCGGTCATCCCGCTCGACTGCACCTTTGCTCTCTCGACCCCCGCCGACGTCCCTGCCGCGGCCACCTCTCCACTGCTACCGCTGATATTCCCACCACCACCACCAGTCCTCTTTTTCTCCATCGCCTTTGCCTTGGCCCTCCGATTCTGAAACCAGATCTGTACCGCCCTCACCGGCATGTCGAGTTGCGCACTGATCTGCTTCCTCAACGTGGCATTGGGTTTCGGAACCTCTCGAAACGTCGATTCGAGCACTCGAAATTGCGTCTTTGTCGTACGACGTCGATGCTTGATCTCGAACGGATTGAGAGGGTAGAACCTAGAATCGTGCAGAGACGGTGGCAAATACGAGACGTACTGCGAAGAGAAGGATGGTTGGGAGTAGGCATCGTATCCACCACCGCTAAGCTGGGATGAGCTGGAGGAGGAACCGTAAACCAGTCCTGGAGACGGTAACGGTGCCGAAACGGAGGAGGGATAGGCAAGGCTGCCTGTCATTCCAGAGGCTTGCTGGTGGGTTGATGGATAGCCGTACGGCTGCTGAGTTGACAGAGACATCGATGCCGGTCGAGCGGCATACCCTTGATAGTGGTCCGAACCACCGGCAGTCATGTATCCGTGCGAGCTAGCTGCGCTACCCATGTGGGAGGAAGAAGAGTGGCTGCCACCTCCCAACATACCGGTCGGTGAGAGTGCAGGTAAAGAAGCTGCGCTCGATGTGTAACGATGATGTGCTACACCCCCAACACCCCCAGCACTCCCTGGCATCTCGGACGTGGAACGATGTGCGTCTCCTGGAGTCATGGTCGAAGACATTGCGAGTTCGCTATCGCTAGCCGCACTGTGGTCCCAGTATGACAATAGCGATCCTGAGGAAGACGAAGATGAAGGTGCAGATGGATCGACAGCCGTAGCCGAAGCAGCAGCCGTGTTGATGTCGGCCGGATGCGGGTAATGGTGCATCGCGGCACTGGCACCCGAGGAAGTCCAAGCAGGCGTTGAGACGATTCGGGGTACACTGAAACTTTGAGCAGCCCCGCGTTGTGCTAGCTGATGATGATGATGTTGCTGCGGCTGTTGATGGCGCTGCTGGGGGTCCGTGTGCTGCTGCTGATACTGTTGCCGCTGTTGTTGCGCATGATCTGAGTGGTGCTGCATGTGCGACGACTGTGGCTGATGCGCCTGCACAAGGTAGTGATGGCTTTGATGGCCTTGCCATCTACTCTGCGGATACATCAATGTCGTTGAATGTGCTGGTGCAATACCGTGTGGCTGCAGTGTAGTCATCGATGAATGCTGCTGCTGTGACTGATTGGTGAATGGGGAGGCCACTGGCGCTCTTTGCTGCTTTTGCTGCGGCTGCTGCTGCTCCTGTTGATGTTGATGATGCTGATGCGCGTGACCGGAGTCTATGGCGACGAAATGAGCTAGCGTGGGATGTTCACTGTCTTGCGATGCGTCCTGACGAGGATCTGGTGGTGGAGATGGTTCAAGAAAGCTTGGGTTCATCATCTAAATGATGGCAGCTGGTATTATGGAGAGCATATACAACGAACTTGACAAGAAACAAGAAAGAGTCGAACGGGTGTATCCTTTCGGAGCAAGCGAGGAGATCGCCGGGATGTCAACAAGTCCGACGGCTAAACGCAAGGAGCGGGACAGGAACAGAAGAGTGGTAAAGCGGATCGAGATTTGCACCGAGCCCCACGGCGTAGGCATCAGGAGCAGAGGGGAACCGTCGTGTGCATAGAATCTCGCTGGGCGTCAGGCGAAGCAAGTCGACTGTATCGGTGCCGGGACAAAGGATGCCAAGAGTCAGGGTCGCAGATCGCCAACCCGTCGGAAGGGATGGAGAATGATTTTCGGTGGGGCAACGAGCGGCAAGAGAACGAGTCGAGCGAGGTATAGAAGGATGGGTCCAGTCGTGTCGAGGTGGCAAAGACGATGGTGGTGAGCGTTGCAGACGGAGAGGCAGACCGCGAATGGCGCCGATGTCTGTGGCCGAATCGATTGGACTGACGGGGAGTGGACGCAGAACGGGCAGTATATTGGCAAACGCTAGATGAGGATCGAAGATGTCAGAGGGCAGATGAGCTACGGCTGGCAGAGTGAGTGGACGCTGGGACAGAAGCAGGACAGATATTGGAAAAGGGGAGAGCGGGGAGGGCGTCGGAGCATACAAACGGGTGCGGTGCAGCTGCAGGGCACCGAGCTCCGTGCAAGAGGCAATATGGGTGACTCGGGATCAATGGCAAACGGCGGAGGAATCTCGGGAGAGACGGTACTGTAGTGGCAAGGGCAAGCGGCGATGAGCACCAACAGAAGAAGCTCATAGCGCAGCGGAACAGTGAGCGTCGCATGAAATTCCGGACGTAGACCCCGGGCCAGCTAATGCTATGGTTGTCGATGATGGCGGCGCATATTGTGCCTGCGGAAATCGATGACGGGGAAGCTTTCTCACGAAGTACATCCTGGAGCTCACGAACAAACAGAAGCACGGGTGCAGGTGCATAGGCCAGAGACACGAAGCAGGCTAACCCAAGCAGGATCGTGACCACGATGCAAGGATCAGAGGAGACGCCACGGTTGCCCAGCAACTCGGGATACGGGAGGAGATACGGTACTTCGGAAGCCGCAGCCAGCTGTCAGGCAGCAACACAAAGAGAGTGCGCTGGAGGGTCCTTGGGCGGAATGGGAGAAGGCGCGAGGCCGCATCGGCCTGTAGCGGTGGTAAGAAGCGCGCTCGATCCGGGTAAGATCCATGAATAGCGTGTGACAAGGAACATCGGGGTTGGAAATGAGTTGAGGATCAAGGGAGGGAGAGAGCAGAGAACATGCATCGTGATGGCGGAAGACGGGGGGCGAGTGAGGCCAAAACTGACGTGCAGAACAGGCGAACCATCTAGGCGACCCAAAAGGGAGCAATTTGGGCTTCTCGGGTACTAGCAGCCGACCCTGGATGTGCCTGGAAGATGAAGATGAGCCTTGGCTACCGAAATGCCGACGTCAATTTGCAGTCATCATCAAGAGGAAAGGAGTGCCAGCGGAAGGGGAAAGAACTCCGCCTGGCTCGAGATTGTTGCATGTCGCGGTCGTGGTCTCGCGCTGCTTCTGGGATGACCAACGCTGATGGGGCGCTCGCAGTACATTGTTCAAAGGGATTTCGATGAACAGCATGTTTCAACGCTACGGTTGCGGGCGCGGATCCGGGAGGCTGATTGAAAGGGCGGCAGAAGCCACGTCGCTGGCGGGTCCACACAGCTGGGGCGGCGGTGGGAGCAGCAACAGCGACATCAGCGGTGCCTGTGTCAGCGAGCCTCGTGGTCTGGTCCTGGTTGCATGACCAAGCGTGGGCAGAATAAGTAGCAAACCGATAGCTGCAACGGCACATGTTCAACTCCGCTCGAGGAAATTGTTTGGAAACGAGGCGGATAAAGTAAGGGAGAAATTAATTATTGCCTTTTAGGCTGAGCAGATGCGCGAGAACACAAAGTTGGACCAGAAATTGTGACAGCACATCGAACAGCGCATTCGCCTTCCCGTCTCTCGGTTGCTCTGCCGAAGCGCGCCGATTCAGCCTAAGGCCGTAAAGCGTGGGTATGGTTGCCATGCCAATGCACCCGCTCTCGGCTGTCCTTTTCTTTGCATCTACACCAGTTTCATGTCGAGCAGGAGTGTGGCTCAACTCTGCGGCTGAGCTTTGGGTGCTCAGTGCCATCTTGCCGGTTCAAGCCCCCCTGCCCTGGTGGTCCGGATGAACCTCTACTCCGGTGTTGCGTCTCGCCCTTTGTCGTTGTTCGTTTTCGCCGGTGGGCGGCGTGGACGAGTCTAGACCAGGTCCAGCAGCACATCGATGTGGCGCAGGCTTGCATCTTGTCTCTGATGATCGTCCCGACTGTTCCGAGCTGCTGCACAGTCCTGCAACGTGGTGACTGGCTCACCTCGTGCTGCACAGCCGCGACGTCGCTGCCTGAAATCTCGCGCTGGTTCGTTTCAACATGCTGTGAAGCGGCTTTCTTCCTCGTCGTGCGGCTCTCAAACCTTGGACCGTTTCCACGTGAGACAGAACCGCATGCTGTACCAAATCAGGACCGCTCTCTTGGACGTTTTCCATCGCATTGCTGCTGCATCGGTCACAGCTGCAAGGTACAAATCCCCGAAACATGGCAGTCCGCTGCAAGCCCAAGTACACTCTTCTCTCAACGTGGGCTGCATGGTCAAGCAACGTCTCGCTTCCGATCGATTAGGCTCATGCGGGACTTGATGCTGCTCATGGCAAGTTTGAAACACCTTGACCGACCCTGGCTCTGCCTACCAGACCCTATGTCCAGCATCTTCACGTGGCCGTATAATGCTTCTCCCATTCGAGACTTTGGCTTGATGATTGCTCGTCCGCCCATCTTGGTCATTCATCATCATCATGTTTCTTGGCAGCCTAATCTGTGTCCTTGTGTCTTCATCTCGCTTAGATAACGTCCAAAAAGTTTTGTTCTTATTTTTTTTTTTTTGCTCTTTCTTTGGCGGTGTTGGAATCGGTCGCTTCCCGTTGCAGACGAGCATATGCGCGATTCCGAGAGCCCGTCACTTGCGCAAAACCGATATTCTGCCGGCCAGTTTTTGCAGCCTCGCCCGCATCATACGTTGAATTGCCACTCGATTTCATACCAGAACCAGTGCTGCTGTTGTGGCTGCAGGTATACTGCTTGATCCCGAGCCTTTCCGATCCGAAACCTTCCTGGTACGCCATCGGGCAACACTTTGGGACGTCGGGCGATAGCATGGCTTCCGATTCATCGATGCACGCGCTGTGCATGCTTGCCCATCGGGCCTGGTGTGGGAAATTCTTGCCCCGAAGTTTGCGGCGATGTGTCGGAGTTGAGACTGCTTCAGACCGTCTGTCTCACTCTGCCCAAAGTCGAAGTCTATCGATCGGGCCGCTTCGTCTTTTCTCGCGACCGGGTCTGATTGCGACCAAGTCTGGTAGTTGCGCTGCCATACACGGTCTGACGAGCTGGCCTCGACACGGCTGCCCGATGCTCGCCTCTCAAGCCTCTGATCATCACATTGCCTCAGACACACCATCTTCACAGCCATGTCGTGAGATCAGCCAGAACACACGTCCATGTTTCGAAAGATAAATTACACCCAACGTTCGACGATCGAGCACTTTACATCTTCTGTGCAGCCGGATCCTCACATGGTTCGGGTACAGGAACGCTAGCGTCGATCGGAGGTAAGACTACCCGACCCACTTTGTGGTACTTTGCGTGCTGGTCGTAGAACTGCTTCCACGTCACCAGATCCTGTTTCGTCAAAGCGGTTTACAGCAAGGCGAGAAGGGAGGAGAAGTTGTCAGCTGTCTTCTGCGTCTTCCATGTCGCTGCTTATCTTCACTTACACCCATCTGCTTGTCATCAAAGTCGCGAACGTCGTGTGTCAAATGCGTCTTGAAACACCCCGTCACGTATGCACGACTCGCGTCTCTACCGCTAAAGAACGAGTAGTATCCTCCGGGCCCGTAGATCCGTCTTCCTTCGGTAACATCGTACACGTCGCCTAGGATGGCAATGTAGATGGGCTTTTTCGGATCACGTCCGTTGTACATGGCTAGTTCGGGAATCGAGAAGATCTTTTCTCGGTACTGTTCGGACAAGGTCGAAGCAGATTGAGCGGTGAGTCAGCTTTGGTGATTCTTTCGAAGCGGAGACCGCGAAAAGGTTCAACTTACAGGCAAGTACGTCCTCAACCTAGTATACTTGCCACGGTAGCCCCAGAGCGGATCGCCCGCCACAAAAAAACCAGACGCCATCAACACTGCCGTCGCCATGACGGCGAATCGAAACAGCTTGACAATCATCTTGAGCGGTCCCGTGAGATCGGTCGTCTCCTCGCGGTGGTCGTCGTGGTGCTTTCCTTTCTTGCCACTGCTACTACTGCCGGTGCTAGAGCCTTGTTCGGCTGCCGCCTTCCTTCTTCGAAGCTCCTGTTCCTCTTTCCACTTCTGATGCACCAGAAAGGGCGAATTGGCTTTCTTCTTAGGCACGGATCGCGATGGGTTGGAAGGATCAATGTCTCGCTCACCTGTCGCAGAGGTCGACGACGACGTGGCTGTCGTCGCCGCCTCGGTTGCCTCAGGCGTCGGCGTCACCGTTCCAGATCCCGCCGGCGTCTCGCCGCGTGGTCGATCGGATGGTCCGGGGATCGTCTTCCATCGATCGTTGGCGACGTAGGGGTCCGAGGTGAAGGTGGCGAAAAAGTCACGGAAGAAATTGCGCCATGGAGCCCTGTCGGTCATGCGTGAGAAAGAAAGGTCCGGTCGGTGGTCAGTTGGTGAGCTCTGGTTGTCTAACACTCCGGCTCGTTGTCGTCTGGGACTCACTGGGAAGGTAGCGAATGTCCTCCGTCGTGTAGCTCGACTCGCGAGTTCTTGCATACGTCGACGAGGCTTTGGGAGCGCTCCAGATCCACAATCTGGTCGGCGCGTCCCAAGACGTGCAGGACAGGTGTCTCGATGGGCTTCTCGAACAGCTTCTGGTGCAACTTGTCGCGGCTGCGGAAGCCCGAGACGGCGACAGCAAACTTGAAAGCACCCTGACCCTTTGGCAGACGAAGCCCGGGCATACGATCCGGGTTCTCAAAGGCACTGGCAAGGATACCGGCGAGACAACCACCCTGCGAAAAGCCTACGATACCATCAAAGGGACCCTCCTTTCTCAGCACATCATTGATGTAGTGGACCGACTGATCCCAGTCCAGATAATTTCCGTCGTCGTCGGCTCTCCACCATGCTCGTGGCTGCTCCTCGATCGGCGTGTCTTCATCCACCGCTTTGCCATCTTCCACATCGGGCGCATCCAAATCCCCGGCAGATGTGATGGGCTGGACGAGCAGCGGACCGTTGATGAATGTAAAGTCGGCCACGTCCCTGCATGCCTTTCGGATGGCTCCGGAGCGCTTGAAGAATTGGAATTGGTTGCTCGTGTAGCCATGCGCCATGAGCACCTTGATCTTGCGAGTGGCACCTGCCGTCGTCATTGTGGTTGTCTGAGCGCCGACGATACAGGCGTCGGTCCTGTGCAGAAGATGGCCGAAAGAAGCAAGAGTGTTTCAAAGGTCGATACCGCTAGCTTGGAGCGCAATGTTGCTGTATGGTTCGTCTCAAAGGCAGCAAGCGGATTGTCTTGAGTCAATTCAAGGGAGATGCAGGAAGGATTGAAGCAACGAACCAACTTCAAATGGTCCGACCGCGTGCGGACGGACCCTTGCCTTCCGACGACTTAGTGCCGCCGTTTTTCTTTCTCGGCCGGCAACTTTGCGACTCAACACAGCCAAGGATCGAGACTTTCAACCACTCGAAGCGAGGCTGACTCTGTGAGCTGTAACATTTTCTGTGCAGATGACGGTGAAACCCTGGGTCCCAAATAGGAAGAGAATGGAGAATATGTAAGGAAGGCAAAAGGCGGATCTGGCATCACGCTGCTGCGATGCCATCAACATTGATAATGATAGTCGGTTGGGAAGATGACGCCGTCGTGCCGCACAATCAGGATCGGAACCCGACCACGTGGAAGGCCCTGGTCGAAGCTGGGCGGGGCGGCGCATACGATCGTTTGACGTGTCCTTACCTCGACGTGCGTACTCTTCCAGTCGCCGAAAAATACGAACAGGTTCGGGTGGAAGTTTTCGCCGAGGATGGTGACAAGACCTGGTCTCTGATCGCCCGCTGGCGCTTGCATCGGCTGCGCTCTGGTGTCTCGCTGCGGCGCAACCACGTTGGTGATCACGGGGATCGGCGTGATCGGTTGCGCTGGAGCAGGCACCGTGATCAAATGTGCAATGTTGCCGTCGGTGATGTTGGTCTGAGGCTGAGAGCCACCGACGATCTGCGGGGGCACGTAGAACGAATGGCGCGCGATGTCGGTACCCACCACTGTCCAGATGTCCGAGTCGGCCACCTCGACGGACCACATGGCGCCAGGCGCCGTGCTGCCTGCTGCTGACGAATCAGAGGCCATCGAGGTGGCGTAGGACCCGGTGCGACGCATCACCTCGACGTCTGATAGGCCCTGGTTTTGTATGCCCACAATCGAAAGCGACTGACCACGTCGGCGATTCTTGCTGGCGGCAGCGGCAGCAGCGGCTCTTTCCTTTTGCACCACCACCGAGGACGACACTCGACGTGGTCGCTTGACCTTACCTCCATCCGAAGAGGGCGGCGGTTCCATCGCAGAGACGTCGTGCGAAGACGTCGAGGCCGAGGGAGACATCAGCGTGCCACCTGCTCTACCGGTGCTGAGAGAGTAGCGGGTCTGCGCTGCTGCATACTCCGCAGCGCTCGTCGGGCTCATCGGCAGATAGCTGCCCGAAGATTCCATGCCCTCCATAGCAGCCAGGTTCATCGATGTGACGGGAGTTGTCGGCGTCGAAGGTACGCTGAAGCTGCTGTTGGCCGTCCATCTCCTGGGCTCGCTCGGCCTGTGCATGCCGACAGACTCGTTCAGGCAGGCCAGGAACGGACCGCTATTGCCGGGAGAAGCGCTCTCGCTCGCCTCGCCCGAGGACCGCGGCGCCGACGCTGGCGAATCTTCGAGCACTTCGAGGGCAATCTTGTGAAGCTGCGAAACGGGATCGCCAAAAGCTTCGCGCGCGATCGACTCTGCCGGCCCGGCCGAAGCACCGCCCAGCACCGTCGTTCCCTTTTCCACCTTCCGGACCACCATGACCGGACTAACGACAGCAGTGTTGAGACACTGCAGCACGATCGGTTGGTTATAGTGTATTGTCATCTGTGAGCTGGTCATGCCAGTGGTGGGCAGAGCGTTCGGAGGCGGCGGAGGATAGCCCTTGACAGGAGGCTGCAAAGGCTCGGACGGCGTCGCGTCGGCGCGCTTTTTTGGATCGACCAGGTAGATGATGAAAGGATCCCAGCTTGACATCTTAGCGACAAAGCAACTCGGTGGCTCCTGGCCCTTCTGGTCACGCGGATTCATGTTGAGGAAAGGCTGATTGTCTGAGCCCTTGAACCACGAAGGTGCACCCGACACGCACAGGTAGCGCGTCGACACGGTTTGGGATCGAAGTCGATGGAACAGCGAGATAACCGAGCCGTGATTGACGCAGAGTTCCGTGTTGCGTGACGATTGACGCTTCTTGCTCGGCTTGCTGATGACCTTGATGGGCCGGCTGGGGAACGTTCCAAGCAGACGCCGGTCCATGGGCGAAGACCCTGGCACGGAAATGGCGACGAGGGCCTCGACGTGGCGTCGTTTTTCGTCCACGTCGGAGATGTAGAGCTGCTTGCCGATGCACCGACCCGAGATGGCCATCTCGGACGATGGGTTGCCTACATCGATCAAACGCCCGCTGCTGGAAGCCCATTCGAGCGCGCCGTCTTGGATGCCAGGTTCGCCGCTGATGTTGATGGTGACGCGAGGCGGTGAGAGCACCGTCGGTGCCGCCTGGTCCGGATCGACGGCGCCGGGGGGCGCGAACGGAGAAGGACGTGTCGAGGCCGGGCACGCGTTCCACCAGCTGCTTCCGATGAGGATGACCAGAGGCGGCGGGCATAGGAAGCGCTTCTCGGCGCCATAGCTCTTTTGCGCGACTCTGGTCGTCATGATGAGCACGTTCCGCTCGCCGAGACCGAGTCGGCTTGGTGTCGAGATGTACTGACGGACATAATCTTCGATGAAGGCGGAGCAATCGCCAAAGTTGCGCTCGGCAACGCCCAAACCGTGAACCTGACGCAGCTGATTCATCTCGGCCATCGAGACTTGCTGGTACAGGCTGGGTCGCATGTGTGGCGGATACGACATCTGGTTGTTGCGGAATGTGGATGATGCATCCAAAGGCAGACTGTGGATCTGATCAGATCGCGAGCGCTGCAAGACCGGCGGGATTTGACCCGATGGAAAGTGCGAGTGTTGTTGTGGTTGCTGTTGCTGATGTACGGGATGCTGATGCTGGAGCTGATGAGGATGCGTGTGCTGATGCTGCAGCTGTTGCAACGCATGATGCGAGGGAAAGCCAGAATCAAAGGTAGGCGCGGATCTCGATGCCATTGCGCGGCCGTCGCTCTGTGATGCATCTTCCTCTTCTTCCAAAATGGTTGGCGTGCTGTGGCCCTCGCGTTGATGCGCGGTCGAAGCCGGACCACCGCTGATCGAGGCGCTAGTGGCTAGGGCTGACGAGAGACGCTGCTCGCTGAAGCCAGCAATGTCAAAGCCGTCTGCGGGGTGACCGCCTGGTGTCCCGAACTGCTGAACAGCCTCGATCGAGGGTGAGAAGAAGGGCGTCATGCTGGACGAGTGCGAACCAAAATGCGTCTGCGGTGAGTATTGCGACTGAGCTGGAGACGTCAGGGTCGGACTGAATTGCTGCATCTGCGGCGTCTGAAAGCCATGACCTGAGTAAGGACCACGGAAGCCTTGCGACTGTGCCATGTGCGAGTGAGTGGGGCTCCAGGGCTCCATCCCTCCCGCGCCCGAATGACGGGGACTCGAGAGGGGACCTGGCATCCCTGGACTCTGCATCTGTCCTAAATTCTGTACGCTGCGACTTTGCGAGAGGCCGAGGTGCGGAGATGCGCTTTGGAACGATAGAATCTCGTTCTGCATGCTTGTCGTCCTCGTCAGGCCCGATATGGGTCGCACTGCTGCGCCGCTGCCTGAACTCGAACGCGGACGACTGCCGAGCTGCGCCTCGCTGCCGGAGCCTGTGCCCGTTCCAGTGCCCGCTGATGAAGTGAAGCTGGCGACAGACTTGAGTCCGCGACTGGCGGGTCGACTGCCCGGCCGTGACGAAAAGGCGCCCGAGAGCGTGGAGCTGGGACTGTAGTGACCAGCGCTGAACTGCGACATCAGGGGCGAACTGGGAGATGCGTTCACGCCAAGGTGGGCGGAGGATGGACCCAACCTCTCTGGAACGCCGGGCATGCCGACGAACGCCTCGGCTTGGTTGATGTGTGGACTGTTGCGACCATGGTCTGAGCCTTGAAGCACGGAAGCGGGGCTTTTCGAGGCCGAGTCCTGGCTGAGGTAAGTCGACTCGGTGCCAAAAGCCGGCATGAGTGCAGAGCCGGCGGTCAAGGAGGCATCGTGCATGGTGGTGGCGGATTGCTGTTGCAACACGGCGTGCTCGTCGTACATGGACGGCTGAAGCTGCGGCAAGGGCGCAAAGCGCGTCTGGAGCGCATGTGGTGTAGCCGCACTGCCGGTACCGGTGGATAAGGAGTCGTCACCGGTTGAGCCGGGCAGGTCGTGCACTCCGCCCGACGCAGCCGGAGCCATATCGATCTTGAGCGCTGCTGGGCGAGCCGCCCTTTGGAGACCGGTGGACACAGTCGCAGAAGCCGCGTCCCGATCAGCTTCGTTGGACGCAGACACATGGCTCGACCAGCTTTGCTCCGAGCCTGTCGGTGGCCGAGAGAGCGATTGGCCATCGTGCTGCGAGAGGTAGTCGGTAGAATTTTGAGGTGTGCTGTGCTGGCCAGCGAGCTCGGGGTTGGAATCATCAACCACCATGTTGTGCTGATCTACGTAGAGCGAGGCATCGGATTGCATCGAAGCCGGGCGACCGGCAGACAAGTCGGCGGAGGTTGATGCCTGATGTTGGAAGCGGTTGTGCTGCTGTGGCAGGAGAAAGGCTGGATCGTTGTGAGGCTGATGCGGATTGTGATGGGAGTGATATTGGTGGGGCTGCTGCTGCTGCTGTTGCTGCTGCTGGAACGAGAATGGATAGGTGGATGGATCTGGTGGCAAGGCGTGCGGATCCTCCGATATTGAGGCGCCAAACGCAGAGAGCTGATTCGCCGATGTTGACGCGTGATGCGCGTTTTGCGAAAGATCGTATTGGATCTGGTGTGGGACGTGCGTTTCTTGGGAATGTGGTGTGCCATCTTGGGTATGAAGGTGGAGCGGCGGTTGTGCATGGGCCTCTTGGGACCACGTCGGCTGAAACATGCCTGATGAAGAAATGGCCGAAGCGTGGCTTGGCGCTGCAACGATGCACAACGACGCGTTGCGAGGCTGCTGATGTCGAACAAGAGAGTCGGTGGTGAGCAGTGTCGTATGTGGACGTCCGCAGACCTGTTCGGCTCGCTTCTACACACAATGACCGGAGCTGCGCGACTTCTAGGGGCCAAGATGGCACAGCAGAAAGAGCCAAGGCTGTGCGTACGGGAGCATCTACACGCAAGCGGCAATGGCGAAGCTGGCTCGGTAGTGGGAGGAGTTGGTGTCGGTATGCTGACGGGACCAAGCCTTCCGTCTGAGCGGGTATATGTTCGGAGGGTCTTGTCCACAGCGCTCGAGAGGCGTGACCGAGCGCTCACAACTTGGAGAAAGTGAGAGAGGGAGGTGCGGAGACGAGAGATCAGGCGGCGTTTGCGACGATGACGGCCGGCGTTGAGAAAGTGCGTGGGGACGGAAGGTGCCAAGATGAAGCAGGCTGCAGAGACAGGCAGGAGCAATCAGAGGCGAGCAACTGCTCGACAAATTGGAGCGTGCGAAGAATGAACTGCAAGCCAGGATGCGTTGCAAGCCGATGTCGAATCGGTGTTGGATCGACTGGAACCGCTGCCGGCGTGGTTTGCTGGGCGACAAATTGAAAAGGAGCCGGTGAATGCCACCAGCTGGCGCTGCCCAGAGTCGCGGAGGCAGAAAGAGGGACGTTGCCGAGTCGAATCAAGGGCGTGCCTAGGCAGGCAAGTGGCTCGATGGGCGGCGGTGCGTGTTGGGGGTCGCGCTCCCACAACCTTGATTCGAGGAAATGAAATCAGACCGGGAACCGTCAAATCACAGAGAGATGTGCGAAATCGAGCAAGCGGACGGCTCCAGTAAGTTATCCGTTGGGCTGCCAAGGCGTTGCAGGTGGCTTGATGACGACGATGAGCGAGCGACCTGCGCCACGGCGGCTGCGTATGTGTGAGCGAGAGGAGACAAAGGTATCCGATGCGTTGATGGCGTGTAGGAGGGCGCCGAGACAGCTGAGCTGGTCGGGTCTAGGACTGAGCCGCGCGCGATAGGGAAGGAGAGGGGGGGAGAGTAGAGATGGAGGCGGTATCGAGGATTGTGACGAAGCAAAGCACGAGACCACGGCGGTGACAATGAATGACAGGCATGCGAGCGGAAGGGCCGACAGGCTTCTCAGATGGCCCCAACGGACACCACAGGCTTGAAACACGGATATTGTATGGAAGTGCCGACATGGACCGTGTGTTTCGACCCAAAGGGGCAGGCAGATAGACGAGAGAGCCAAGCGAGCCAAGGTTGGCCTGGCCTCCCTCTGCCGCTCGTCTCTGCCGCTCTTCGCTCGCTTCGCCTCTGCTGGCGCAAAAAGCGAACTAAACTTCGCAAGCGGCGCCCTGAGCAAAATCTCTTGTCACGATGTTGAATTCTTTGCCTTTTGCAGCCACCTCGCCAACTTGCCGTCCTGGAAAAGGCTCTTTGCGCTGTCATTGCTCCCGATGTCGATTCAAATGCAGGAGGGAATAACTTAGGTACAGGGCAGTACTGCACCACAACATAGCTGAGACTTGCTGGACTTGAGTGTCAAACGCACGTCTCGGCAGGCAGAAGCAGCAGCCGCAGCCGCAGCGGCAAGCGTGTCAATTGTGTTGCGTTTCTGACGTCTGGTGCTGCGCTGCGCTGCTTTCGGGAGGCGGCTAAGGCTTCGAGCCACACTGTTTTTCGGTGCGCGTGTGTGTAAATGTGTGCCCGCAAGTGCGCCTGGGTCTGTGGCCGCCAGACCCTGACGTTCTTTTTGCCTTTTTGCAGGATAAGTTTCTCTGCTCGAATTCGACCACAGCCAGGAAGCAAGGCAAACGAGAGAGGCAGAACGAGTTCGGTTTTTCCGTCTCGCTTGCCTTCCACAATCGCGATCGCTTGGAAGCAGAGCTCATGTTGATCATTGATCGTCTGCGAGCGAGAACCTTTTCCATTTGGCTGCCTGACATGGACGCGGATTTGCCGCCGAACGCCATTTCGATAATTCTCTGCAGGGCAATCCCTTCAGAGACGACAAAGCAGAGTCCCTCGTCTTGATCTGAGTTATTGTGGCTGCTTCGAGCCCGCGAATGCCGCCTCCGTCGGGTAGCGGACGCTTCTCAGCAGAGTTTTGAAAGGCGTCTGCTGATTCTGCAACGAAGAGCCGCTCTGCCGAAGTCGTCCCATCGACAACGATGTGTGCTCTTTGCAAGTGGTTGATCGCACATTGATTCGCAAGCGTAGAAATCAGAGACCAAGGCGGCGACTCGCTTGGCAAGAAGATCGGCAGATCTCACTCGCAATCTGGTCTGTTGGATGTCGCCGAGTCAAGCTTGTTGATCGAAACACGTGCATTTCCAAGCCTAAATTTTGGCCCTCTTTTTCCACTCTGCCATCAAGATTCCGTGTGCCTAGCATTGATTTCCACACTCACTGACCTCTCGTCGGACATGGCCGAGGGCGCAATCCGAAACATGCTGACGATGACATTCTGGCCATCCTCGTGATCGGTTCGCAGCCATTAGGAATGCGGATCATGAGGTAGTGTCTCGACCCTCCGATTCTTCTCCGAAGTCCGACCGGTCGAACCAGATGACTACACGCGCGGCACGAAACCAACGGACAGCCAATCAACATGCACGGCAATCTGCACCGGAAACAAGGTAAATCAGTCGGAGCGTCCACGACGTGGGGAAAGAGTTCCGGCTCATCCCAGCGATGTCGATCCGGTCTTGACCTGTCGAATGGAGACGTTCGTTTCCATCGCTACCAGCTTCAGCAGCACCTGAAACGCCGGCAATACGTCACCAAGAACGTCAGCGGCGCGGAGTACGGCCGGTGATCGTGCTTGCTGCGTGCACAGTGTACGTCACACCCGCTGCGTAGTAACTGCGTCCAAGCTGTGCTTAGACAAATCATGGCAGCGGAACCAAAAGATTTGATGGAGCAAGGCACGAGGCGAGGTCAAGTGATTTGGCGAGCCAGCCCAAGGTCTGACGAGACGAAATTGGTACAACCCCTGGGAGGCCAAGAAGGGCGACGGTCGTCGGCCCTTTGAGATCCGGGCGAAGAAAACCAAAGGGGCTTCTGTTGTGCTACCGTGGTGACCATTGACCACCGCCGACAGTGCTGCAGTGCTGTGCCTGGCTTCCCCCGCGCCTGTTGCAGTCTGTCTTCCTTTTTCGGGGTTTTCCCCGGTCTCGTGTTCTCGTGTCCGCGCCCGCGCCCTTGCGTCGGTGATGGCAAACCCAAAATAGGAAGGAATTTTCCGTCCCGCGAGGAGAAAATAACCCGAACTTTCGTCCTCATGCGCCCCCTCAGCAGCTACGCCAACGTTTCCTCAGTTTGTTCGGAAGCCTTGACCGGTCTGTTGCTCCGGCTCTTGCGGACAGGCAGACACAGGCCCTTGGCTCTTCGGTTTCGGACCGATAGTTCAGCGACGCGGACACAGTGAAACAGTGTATGTGTAATTCGATACGTTCCGCTCTTTCGCTGAGGTCCGCACCCGCTGCAAGCATTTTGTGCCCCGCTTCTCCGCCTCCCTTCACCCTCCTTTCGTGCTCGGTGCAAAGATGACCATTTCGGCGGGCGGATTACGTTATCTTCGGCCGAGGCACCGAGAGGGCCCAAGTCGCGAGCGTCAGGTCGGCCGCATAGGTCTTTGAATACTCTTTGAACATAACGACAACCCCGCGTTTTCCAGCCTTTTTGGCTGCCGCGTGCTCTGCCTCGCCCCTCGCGTGGCTATTCGCTCGCACTGCGGTGCTTGATGAGAGAACCCTTGGCGATCCCACGCTGTCATCGTTTCCTGTTGTGCGCTGCTGCTTCCACTATACGTCGGAACCTCACCCACGAACTTCTTCTTCTGAGCCAGCCTGCATGCTACAGTACCACGCTTGCCTACGAATGGCAGCTCGCGGACGCGGAACCAGGAGCGACAGCATTCAGCCGAACCGGGATTTTTTTGATTAAATATATTGATAAAAGAAAACTTAGTCTCTCTTTTTTTTCCCCCGCCCCGCCCTCGGCTCGCTTCTAGCTTCCAAATTTCTCCGCAGACTGTTGTGGCAACTCTGAACAGTAGCACCGCTTGTCTGTTGCTTGGATCAGTCAGTCGGGTCGATTGGGCACCAAACGTACACCTGGCCTCAGCCGTTCATCCTGCTGCCCCGCCTTGTCCGACCCTGACTTTTTCTTCTTTTGTTTTGGCGTTCCGCATGAACCGCTGGGCGGGCACTTTGTGACAGAAGATACCATCGTCGCCGGGCAAACCGGTCAAGCTCCCACTTCTCGCGTGCGACTCCGCCTCACCTGCTGAGCTCGTGGCCCTTTCCATGCACAGCACACACAATAGGGCAAAGGGCTCGCTCGACTCTCCCCCGGACCGTGCTGCAACGGCTCTATCCGCCCATCTCGTTCTCCTCCTCGCTTCTGCCCACCTTTGGCACAGCTACACTGTACGCTGAGACCACTCTGCGTCGTCTCGTGGCGAGCGCGACTCAGGAACCACACAGATGTCCGCATCATCGACTTCCCTCCGCCTCTGCTGCTTCCTCACCTTCGTCCCTTGCTCTTGCTTGCCTGACCGCTGCATCCATCCTCCTCGTCTCTCTGTTCCACCAAAGCCATCCACCAACATTGTTTTAGCTCCCTCCTTCGTTTCTACTGCGTCCTTGCTTGCTCCTTGACAATTGCCATCGTCAAATCGACGACATCATCCTCCGGATCTGGCTACCCTCCGCTTTGCGCATCCTGTAACCAGAGGGGGCACCAATCCGAAGCTCCGGCATCTCCTCGACGGCCGACCACGCATCCGCTCGACGATCATCGCCTCTTTGCCTCGTTCGGACATCTTTCTCATAGCTGCACTCCACACCAACACGGCTGTACATTCAGGCTACATAAGCCTGCAGACTGGACACGGCTGCCAGCTACCGAAAGGAGCGCTCCACTCACATCGTCCTCAAGCTCCGCCGCCTCTGGGAGTACGTCTGCCCTGGTCAGTCTCGCGCGCTAATCTCCTCACTCGTATCGCCATCATGACAGAGTCAGAATCTCACGGAGCCTCACGCGAGCCCAAGCTTCCCCCATTGAGTCCATCGCTATCGCGCACGTCGGACGCTCCCATGTCATCCTCTAGCTTGAGGCGACATCCGCTGTCACCACCCATGCTTCCGTCCGCATCCTCAGGCTCGGCTTCGGGCTCGCCTCTGCCCCCACCTCATCCGACCCGAATTCACTCATACCATCATCCCATCTCGGCATCATACGCTTCCAACAGCAATGCGGGCGCCAGCCACAACAACAACAACAACAACAACAACAACAACAACAACAACAGCAGCAGCAGCAGCAGTAGCACCTACTTTGATCGCGATCGACCCACCGTGTCATCGCTTTGGAAAGGCGCTCGATCGCCTCCCCTCGAGCAAGCATCGTCCGACGCCGCAGCTTCCTCCTCCTCGTTTTCGCGCGTTCTGCCGCCATTGTCAATCTCGAGCTCGAGCTCGAGTGGCAGCGTGTTCCAGTTGCCTTCTTTGTCCTCCAGCCTCCCGTCATCCGCCTCCTGGCACGCGCGCCTGAATCAACAGCAAGCTGGTCAGATTGGATCTGGTCCTCACGCTTCGCCCTTCCGAGCAGCGAGCGAGGCGCATCCCACCGACTCGCGCAGAACAATCCAAGAGACCAAGCTGCTCTCACTCTCCGGTCAGTGGAGCGACCTTGCTGGTCCTGGTAGGCCACTCGCCACCGACGCTTCACCTGCTGGCCTCAGCTCTCCTGGCATCGACGAGCCGTCGCAGGCTGCACGCAAGCAAGCCAAGGCGCATGTACCTTCGGCGTGCCTCAACTGCAAGCGTGCGCACCTGGCTTGCGACGTAGGCAGACCTTGCCGTAGATGCATCAACCTGGGCAAAAGCGACACCTGCATCGACGTGCAGCACAAGAAGCGTGGGAGACCTCGTTTGAAGGATCGCCCTTCGTCACAGGCCGGCGTCACGACGTTGCAGACGCTCGAAGGCAAGAGCGACATCTCTGGCTCGCCCGCTTCGGCCTCGTATGCTCGTCAATCGCCAAGCTCCGAGTCGGGCTACTTTCGCTCACCCACACGTACCAACGAGCTCATGTCGCCGCCACTGCTATCGTCGAGCTCGGTCATGCACGTCTCTGGCCGGACGCATGGTCCGGCGTCTCAACCGCGCAGCGCATCCAACTCGGTATCTGCTTCCAGCTATCCCTACTCGCGACCGGACCACGTGCGCCACCCGATGAATGTCTCGAGCGGATCCGGATTTGGTCCTCCGGCGTCATCGTGGTCATACCAAAAAGATGGCTCACAGGCGCTTGGACCTGCTCAGCAGATGACGGGTCGTCACCACTCGCACTCGATCTCGTACGAGCAGCAGTACGAACCGTATCAGCACCAGCCGTACCACGCCCATCAGCAGCATCAGCAACACCAACAACACCACCAGCACAGCTCTAACGGTCGTCACGCTTCGCAGCCGACCACCGGGTCACAGGCGGCATTCCCGGAGGCTGAATCATCGGACAGCATCATGTCGGCTGTAGTGACCATGATCTGCTCGACCAATTTGCAGTGTGCTCGCATTTCGGAAGAGTGCACCGCGCTGCTGGGCTACCAGCCGAGCGATCTCAACGAGCGATCCTTGTTTGAACTCGTCCATCCATCCGAGACGGGTCGGCTGCAAGAGATTTGGAGCTCGCTCATCGACCCGGTGGGCGTTGTTCCACAGGCAGTACCTGCTGCGGCCGAAGAGGTGATGAGCACGCCGGCATCTCGGCTCATGACGCCCGCGGCAGGCACCATATTCGTGCAGGAAGACATGCGGCTGAGACAGCGTAACGGCATGTACGATTTCTACAGTGTGCGACTGCACCTGGGCGGCGGTTTCGGCGTTGACCTGTACCGGAGAGAGACGCTAGATCGTGCCTACATTGTTGCAAGTTTGCTCAAGCTGGGTAACGATGCGGCGCATCCGGATCCGGCCATCTTGCGTTCGCCATACTCGCACGATGGCAGCCAAGGAGCCCGCTTTCGCACTCCGTCCGGGCCATCGGCGACTTCCAGGGCGACGCCGGACACGGAACAGCACCAGCACCAGCATCATGAACAGCACCAGCGCCATCGCTCTGGATCAAGCCTGCAGCGACCTGCTCATCTCGAAGGCGGTGGACGAGCGGGCGATGCCGCCAATCCGTCCAGCAAGGATGAAATGGCGCGGTCCGAGAAACGCCGCGGCGCCGTCAAGCGAAGTAGCGCCGAGATGGACGAGGACGAGCCGGCATACGCGGACGGCTCGGCCCCTTCTCATGGCGCAGCCACGGCTGCGGCAAATGCGCTGTACACCGCGTCCAAGGCAGCCGCGCGCTCATCGCCTCCTGCGGTGCGATCCATGCTGTCGGAGCGACCACGTAACGGAACCACCAGTCGTGACGGCATACTTTGCTGAACCCTTCACCACGCTTCACCTGGAACACGGTTGATCGATTTGCATTGTATTTCTAGCAACTCCAGGCCATGCTAATGGCACCTCGATCCACAGCAGTTTTGAGAGAGAGACAATGAGATTGGCAACACTTGGTCGATGCTTGCCGACGATCCCGAGAGAAAGTCGATCATGTCAGATCGAATCAACGAATTCGAACCAAAAAGAAGAAAGCAAAAAAGTGAGATTTTTCGAAGGTCGAGAATTTGGATAATTCTGGTGGGAGACTCCACCCTAAAGTCACGGCTCAGTCGAGAAATCTGGCATCTGCTTGCTTGCGCTCATATCGACGCTTCACCCCTCTCATCGCCATCGACTCATACTACTTCGCGTTCAAACGGTGCGGCGCGCAACAGACACCATACAAGCGCATGGAGATGCCCAGGTAGGATCAAGTGTCGTGAGGCTCGAACATCGGTCTTTCTTATTCAGCATCGGCAATCCAGACGAGCACCCGTTTCCGCTCCGACTTTGCTCCATCGCCCCTCGCCTCCTTCCTTAGATTCATCGGTCGAACGCTCCTCGTAACGATATGCTGGCCCGTATCAGCTTCAGAATTTGATAATATTGCACTCACTGTGTAGACGAATCGGGTGCGGCGTGTCTGTCAAGGATGTATTCGCCAAGCCAACGCACGGCGCAGATCACCGCCAACCCGAACTGGTCCAACAAAGGCAAGAGGCGCAGGCGTGCTCGACCTTCCATCCTCGGCTTTGGCGAAGATAGCAACGACGAAAAGCTCCCGTCCACGCCTTTGAACCGCACGGCAGCACATAAGCATGTTGACGCCTTCTCGCCGTTCAATTATCGATCTTCCAACGACTCGCCACGAGCAGGCCATGTCTCCTCACCGTCCGTCATTCTCTTCAGCGGTCCAGACGACCGTGGCTTTGAGCGTGTTCACGATGACTCCTTTCCACAAGATCTTGCGCTCCTCAAGAGCATGGCAAGATCCAAGTTCAAGCTTACATCCGCCGCTCCCGTCGAGATGAGCTACGTCAACCCGGACGGTATCGTCTGCGATCTAGATGATGAACATGATCTCCGAGCTCTCGCGGTGCACGCAAGCCTCGCACCCAAGCTGAGAGTCCGCGTCACCTCCTCAGCGCACCCACAGGAAGCTGCATTATCCCAATCCGAAGCCGCTGCTCAACAAGCGCACGCTTCCACCAACGGCACGAGCATGGCGCACTCGAAAGGCAAAGCAACAGTCGCTCCAGCTCTGCTTGAAGCCTCGCAGAATGATGCTCCCAGCAAAACTGCTGTCATGGCAGCAGTCCCCGGCGAGTCAGCCTCTTCCGGGGCTAATGGACATTCGGCAAACGGAGCTACCCTAGCAAAGTCGCGTCGCAAGAGCTCTGCAAATGCTGGTCCGTCAACAACGACTTCGGCGTCCACCCACACTACCAAAGAAAGGCAGCCAGAGGTTGCTGGAAATGCAGCCACAATAGTGTCAAGTCTAGTTGCGGATTCGGCATCGCAGGCATCGTCGAGCATACCTAGCAAGTTTGCCGAGGCGACGCCTCTCGAAAACGTCGCCGATGCGGTTTCAGCATCACAGCCAGTCACACCTGCCGCCAAAAAGACGTCTGCCAAGCGCAAACGTGCCGACTTCTCATCACCTCCCTCAGCGTCCTCATCGGCTGCCATTCCTGACGCTTCGCCCGGCGGTCCGGTCGCCAAGAAGCCGAGAGGGCGCTCAAAGAAGTCGCTTCCGTCCGACATGGTTCCTGCCAACTCTCAATTGGCTTTCGCAGAATCGCAGGGCGGGCTGTCCCCTATACTCTCGACGTCAGAGATGCCCGCTCCAGCTGTGGATGCACTCGCTGCACCCAGAGATGCAAACGGCGTCAGTGCTGTTCAAGAAAACGCGCCGGTCGAGGCTCCAAAACGCGCTCGTGCGAACAAGCGAGTTGCCGCGGTCTCGTCCCAAACTTCCGAACAAGAGCTAATAACTGCCGACACACCCAAACGCGGCCGACCCAGAAAGAGTGTCCCGACAACGACTCTGCCTTCTACTCAAGACACAGCGGCTGGGCAAGAAGGAGGCGCCTTGGAGACGCCCAAAGGAGATCGCGCTAAGAAAGCTCCAGCATCAGCTGTGGCCGCGCCTCCTCAGTCAGACATCACGCCCCCAAGCGCACCGACCAATAACACCGAACCATCGACGGCGATGACCAGTATCGAGAGTCGTCCCGAGCCCACAGGCCCTCAGCTCAACGAATCAGCTGCAGTGGACCAACGGCAGCGCTCCGAACCTGCCATTCTTGATCCCATTCCAGTCCCGAATTCGACTCCAGCCGGCAAACCTCGAGGGCGTCCTAGCAAAAAGGCGATCGCAGAGGCCGAGGCCGCCGCCGCGGCCGCCGCTCTCAAGGATAGTCAAGAAGTCCCGTCTGCCACGCCCACAAAAGCGGCCACAGAGGAGCAGCCTTCGCAGGCCTCACAGCCTGCGATCACCCCGGCAAAGAAAGCTCGCGCGTCCAAGGCTGCAAAGGTATCGACGTCTGATGTCGTCGAAAGCGTCCAAGATAAGCAGCCCGACGCTCCTACCTCGCTCGACGTCGACTCTGCAGTTGCTGCAGCTGCTACTGATGTCGTCGTCGAAGCCCTCAGCGCCTCCGAAGCTGCACCTTCGCCCATGAAGAAGAAGGTCGGCAGACCCAAGGCTGTCAAGGCAACCAAAGAAGCTGCAGCATCGACGCCCACATCCAGCAATGATCCGCAATCAACGCCAGACGCCACGACCGAAACAAGCTCGAGATCTTCGTCCGATGCACCTTTGGCTGCAGTGCCCGCAGTCCCCAAGAAGAAGTTGGGTCGGCCGACCAATGCTGCCAAAGCGGCAAAAGCCGCTGAAGCTGCTGAGGCGGCTGCGAAGGCTGCGAAGGCCAAAGAGGTCGCCGTGGCTGCCGAGCCTGCTGCGGTGTCGCAGCCTGCAGTGGTGGCGGCACCAGCCGTTGAAGAGCAGGCACCCGTGCCGTCCGCATCCGCAAGCAGCGCCGTGAATCATGCAATTTCCTCGCAACTTGTTGGAGACGCAACGGCGACTTCGGAAATTGCTGCCAAGGATGCGACCCAAGTCGATCTTCCGAGCAGCTCAGTTCCGTCTGCACCAGATTCAACCCCAGCGGACGCATCCGCAGCTTCTCCTTCAGCTGCTACCAAGCGGGCAATCGCTGCCAAGGCCCGCGCTTCGAAGGCTTCTCGCAACACTGCTGCGAGCGAGCCTGTAGCGGCAATCGATGCGTGCATCGCATGTGGCGCAACGCCCTCGCACGACAGGGAAGGGTGCCCAATCTGGCAAGGCGGGTCGCAGTCGATCCTCGATCTGCTGGCGATGGTGCGCAAAAGGAAGCCCAAAAGTCAGAAAGACAAAGAGCTCACCAGACTGCTTACCGATTGGCTCGCCAAGCAATTTGGTGCTCCTACTATCGACTTCACAGCGAGCCAGGAATCGATCAAGCCTTCGCAAGAGGTCACGGCATCTGCATGCAAGAATCAGTCCGCTAATGCCGCGGCGAACGGCGCTGTCACACAGCCGGATTCAATGCAGGCTATAGCCGCAGAACCGAGCGACGCAGTGACCACCGCGTCTCAAAGCAAACAAGCGCCACCGAAAAGCACTGCCACAAAGCGATCCACCGCAAAAGCAGCTGTCTTGGCTCCTGCGACACCAGAGCCCGAATTGCCACCGCCATCTGGAATCGAAGTCTCGTCGAACGATGCAGCAGCACCCGTACCCGTCCCAGCTTCGCCTGCCAAAGCTGCAGCTCGCGGGGCACGCGGCAGCCAGTCGAAAACGGCGACAATTGCCGCCAAAGCCAAGGCCGCGAAGAAGAGCGCTGCTGAGCCATCAGCGGAGCCCAAGATCGCCTTGACACCTTCCTCGCCACCTCAACCAGAACCTTCGCAATCTCCAAATGCACCTGGCACCGGTCTACGAGCGCCTTCGGAATCTTCTGAAGCCGAGCTGGCAACGAGCCCGATGCTCTCGGCAGTCCCACGGGCAAACGGCGACATGGATGTCGATGAGATGCCTCCGCAGACTCCCTCTCAGCCAAACACGGCGGCACAGCAGCTCGAAGAGAGGAAGCGCAGAATGAAGCTCGCGGACCAAGCCGTCGCCGCTGCAGCAGCAACAACAGCCGCTGCTGCAGCCGATGGTGAGCGCGCCTCAAGCCCAGAGACTGCATCGACGTCGAGATCAAGATCAGCTTCGATCACCAGCTCAGACTCTTCCGGCGACGGTCGCAGCAGCGGCGACGATTCAGATGCACGCAGCGATGCTGATGCGGGCAAGAAGGGTAGACGGGAGGCAGCGAAGCAGGCAAAATTCACTTCGACCAAGGCAGCACGCTCTCGAGCAACGCCAGCCAAGGCGAGCCGAGCTGCAGCGAAAGAGACGGCCTCTTCGTCCGATTCAGAAACCTCTTCGTCGGATTCCGAGACGGAATCGGAGGCAGAGGCGTCCAAGAAGAGCACTCCACGCGCCAAGAATGGCGCCGCAGCGGGCTCCAAGGCAAAGACCTCCAGCACGAGCAGATCGGCGCAACGCCTCGCTGCACCAGACAATCCGTTCCTTCGCGGGCTGACGCCGCTATCGAGCCGACGAAGCAATGGCACGGGCAGCACGAGTCAGAAGTCGACGCCCTTCACGAGGCTTTCGGAGCTCAAGCCAGGCATCTTCCGCCAAAATATGTCGCAGCCAGGATCGCCGTTAAGCACGGGCGGATCCACGCCGCTGAGCGCTTCGAGCCAAACACCGTTCTTCGCCAGCCAGCCAGCGGCGAATGGGAACGGCAACGAGAGTGGCAGCGCACCAGACACGCCTGTAGTCTCGGCCGCTGCAACGTCGGAAGCAGCCACACCTGTGATCGCCTCGGACGCTGAAGATGACGACGAAGTTTCGTCTTCGTCGTCGTCGTCGTCTTCGTCCGAGGACGAGGCGCCGAGAAGCAGGGGTAAGAGGGCATCGGCTAGTAAGGGAGGAGGAGGCGGATCGACGGCGGCGAAACGCGCAGGAAAGCGTGCGAGTGGTGTTGCTGCGGCCAAGCCGGCAACTGCCAAGAAGCGGAAGAGCATGTTTGACGTGTTTGCTTGAGCGAGCTCCGCTGC
This sequence comes from Pseudozyma hubeiensis SY62, assembly GCF_000403515.1. Lineage (NCBI taxonomy): Eukaryota > Fungi > Basidiomycota > Ustilaginomycetes > Ustilaginales > Ustilaginaceae > Pseudozyma > Pseudozyma hubeiensis. Next base: position 55,870 of record NW_012133806.1, on the reverse strand, counting down.
CGATGCTGGGTTTCGTTATTGTATTCAGGTTGTAGCGATGACATATGTAAAGGCAGTAAGGATGTTTGTATCTCTGATCAGGGAGGTGTGTGCATGTGTGGTCTGACGAAGTGGGTTGGAAGATCAAGATAGCGTCATTTTGCATGCCGCTGCTGATACTGCCTATGCGGGAGGAATGTGGAACTAGTAGTACAAGCGTTGGATTCTTGGCTGTTCGCCGTTTTCCAGGAGCTTCTTTGGTGGAATTAGGATCGAGTGGGAGGTGAATTCGTCTGCGTAGTGGAGGAGGCCTACTTTGGGCATGACGTTGTATTTGAGGGTGAAGGTTGTGTTTGCGATGTCTCTGTGCAAAGGAGGTG